>NW_026558835.1:0-300000 GCF_026930045.1 Uloborus diversus | reverse complement strand
CTGACTGCTTGACTGACTGGCTGAAGGACTAACTGACTGACTGAGTGACTGACTGACTGGACTGACTGACTGAGACTGAATGACTGAGTGCTTGACTGATTGACTGTCAGACTGACTGACTGACTTCGCAAAAGGGAAAAATAAAAAAAAAAAGAATTATAAAATTAGAAAAAAATATTTGCATTTAAGATTTCCTTTCCGGCTGGGATTTGAACCCAGGGCGACACTCATGGAAGCCCAACGCTCTCGCCAATATACTATCGGATCTCTGTTGATCGGTGTCTTAATTATAATAAAAACAAAAAATGCACCTTAGTAATTATTGATCTAAAATCTTTGAAATCTAAAGGTCGAATGATTAAACTGACTCAGAATTTTCTTCCGTACATAAATAATCCATATTTGCAAAAGAAAGAAATTGAAAAAAAAAAGAATCTTCAAATTAGAAGAGAAATATATACATGGAAGATTTTCGTTCCGGCCGGGACTCGAACCCAGTACCACGCGCTTGGAACCCAACGGTCTAGCCATTAGGCTATCGGAGCTCTGTCGATGGAAGTCTTAAATATAATAAACACAAAAAATGCACCTTGGTAATTATTGATTCAAACACTTTGAAATTTACAGGTCGAATAATTAAACTGACTCAGAATTTTTCTCCCTACATAAATAATCAATATTCGCAAAAGAGAAAAATTAAAAAAAAAAGAAGAAGAAATTTCAAATTAGAAACTAAAAGTATACATTGAAGATTTTCGTTCAGGCTGGGACTCGAACCCAGGGCCACTCGCTTGGAAGCCTAACACTCTAGCCATTAGTCTAGGGGAGCTCTGTCGGTGGGAGTTTTAAATATAATAAAAACAAAAAATGCACCTTGGTAATTGTTTATTTAAACACTTTGAAATCTTCGTGTCGAAAAATTAAACTGACTCAGAATTTTCTTCCCTACATAAATAATCAATAATTGCAAAGGAAAGAAATTGAAAAAAAAAAGAATTTTCAAATTAGAAAAGAAATATATACATTGAAGATATTCGCTCCGGCTGGGACTCGAACCCAGGCCACTCGCTTGGAAGACCAGCGGTCTAGCCATTAGGCTATCGGAGTTCTGTCGAGCGGAGTCTTACTGCCTGACTGATACTGCCTGACTGACAGACTGACTCACTGACTGACTGATACTAACTGACTGACTCACTGACTGACCGAGACTGACTGACTAACTGCCTGACTGACTGAGACTGGACTGACTGACTGACTGACTAACTGACTGACTAACTGACTGACTGAGACTGACTGACTGACTGCTTGACTCTCTGACTGGCTATTTCACTGACTGACTGAATGACTAAATGACTGACTGACACTGACTGACTGACTGCTTGACTACCTGACTGAATGACTAAATGACTGACTGACACTGACTGACTGACTGCTTGACTACCTGACTGACTGCTTGACTGACTAACTGACTGGACAGGACTGACCGACTGACTGACTGACAGACTGACTGAATAAGGATGACTGACAGACTGACTGAATAAGGCTGACTGACTGACTGACTGACAGACTGACTGAATAAGGCTGACCGACTGACTGACTGCCTGACTGACTGACTGACTGAATGACTGACTGACTGACTGACCGAGACTGACTGACTGACTGACTGAGACTGGACTGGACTGACTGACTGACTGAGACTGACTGACTGCTTTAGTGACTAACTGACTGAACAGGACTGACCGACTGACTGACTGACTGCCTGACTGACTGACTGACTGAATGACTGACTGACTGAGACTAAATGACTGACTGCTTGACTGACTGGCTGAAGGACTAACTGACTGACTGAGTGACTGACTGACTGGACTGACTGACTGAGACTGAATGACTGAGTGCTTGACTGATTGACTGTCAGACTGACTGACTGACTTCGCAAAAGGGAAAAATAAAAAAAAAAGAATTATAAAATTAGAAAAAAATATTTGCATTTAAGATTTCCTTTCCGGCTGGGATTTGAACCCAGGGCGACACTCATGGAAGCCCAACGCTCTCGCCAATATACTATCGGATCTCTGTTGATCGGTGTCTTAATTATAATAAAAACAAAAAATGCACCTTAGTAATTATTGATCTAAAATCTTTGAAATCTAAAGGTCGAATGATTAAACTGACTCAGAATTTTCTTCCGTACATAAATAATCCATATTTGCAAAAGAAAGAAATTGAAAAAAAAAATAATCTTCAAATTAGAAGAGAAATATATACATGGAAGATTTTCGTTCCGGCCGGGACTCGAACCCAGTACCACGCGCTTGGAACCCAACGGTCTAGCCATTAGGCTATTGGAGCTCTGTCGATGGAAGTCTTAAATATAATAAAAACAAAAAATGCACCTTGGTAATTATTGATTCAAACACTTTGAAATTTACAGGTCGAATAATTAAACTGACTCAGAATTTTTCTCCCTACATAAATAATCAATATTCGCAAAAGAGAAAAATTAAAAAAAAAAAGAAGAAGAAATTTCAAATTAGAAACTAAAAGTATACATTGAAGATTTTCGTTCAGGCTGGGACTCGAACCCAGGGCCACTCGCTTGGAAGCCTAACACTCTAGCCATTAGTCTATGGGAGTTCTGTCGGTAAGAGTTTTAAATATAATAAAAACAAAAAATGCACCTTGGTAATTGTTTATTTAAACACTTTGAAATCTTCGTGTCGAAAAATTAAACTAACTCAGAATTTTCTTCCCTACATAAATAATCAATAATTGCAAAGGAAAGAAATTGAAAAAAAAAAGAATTTTCAAATTAGAAAAGAAATATATACATTGAAGATATTCGCTCCGGCTGGGACTCGAACCCAGGCCACTCGCTTGGAAGACCAGCGGTCTAGCCATTAGGCTATCGGAGTTCTGTCGAGCGGAGTCTTACTGCCTGACTGATACTGCCTGACTGACAGACTGACTCACTGACTGACTGATACTAACTGACTGACTCACTGACTGACCGAGACTGACTGACTAACTGCCTGACTGACTGAGACTGGACTGACTGACTGACTGACTAACTGACTGACTAACTGACTGACTGAGACTGACTGACTGACTGCTTGACTCTCTGACTGGCTATTTCACTGACTGACTGAATGACTAAATGACTGACTGACACTGACTGACTGACTGCTTGACTACCTGACTGACTGCTTGACTGACTAACTGACTGGACAGGACTGACCGACTGACTGACTGACAGACTGACTGAATAAGGATGACTGACAGACTGACTGAATAAGGCTGACTGACTGACTGACTGACAGACTGACTGAATAAGGCTGACCGACTGACTGACTGCCTGACTGACTGACTGACTGAATGACTGACTGACTGACTGACCGAGACTGACTGACTGACTGACTGACTGAGACTGACTGACTGCTTTAGTGACTAACTGACTGCACAGGACTGACCGACTGACTGACTGACTGACTGCCTGACTGACTGACTGACTGAATGACTGACTGACTGAGACTAAATGACTGACTGCTTGACTGACTGGCTGAAGGACTAACTGACTGACTGAGTGACTGACTGACTGGACTGACTGACTGAGACTGAATGACTGAGTGCTTGACTGATTGACTGTCAGACTGACTGACTGACTTCGCAAAAGGGAAAAATAAAAAAAAAAGAATTATAAAATTAGAAAAAAATATTTGCATTTAAGATTTCCTTTCCGGCTGGGATTTGAACCCAGGGCGACACTCATGGAAGCCCAACGCTCTCGCCAATATACTATCGGATCTCTGTTGATCGGTGTCTTAATTATAATAAAAACAAAAAATGCACCTTAGTAATTATTGATCTAAAATCTTTGAAATCTAAAGGTCGAATGATTAAACTGACTCAGAATTTTCTTCCGTACATAAATAATCCATATTTGCAAAAGGAAGAAATTGAAAAAAAAAAGAATCTTCAAATTAGAAGAGAAATATATACATGGAAGATTTTCGTTCCGGCCGGGACTCGAACCCAGTACCACGCGCTTGGAACCCAACGGTCTAGCCATTAGGCTATCGGAGCTCTGTCGATGGAAGTCTTAAATATAATAAACACAAAAAATGCACCTTGGTAATTATTGATTCAAACACTTTGAAATTTACAGGTCGAATAATTAAACTGACTCAGAATTTTTCTCCCTACATAAATAATCAATATTCGCAAAAGAGAAAAATTAAAAAAAAAAGAAGAAGAAATTTCAAATTAGAAACTAAAAGTATACATTGAAGATTTTCGTTCAGGCTGGGACTCGAACCCAGGGCCACTCGCTTGGAAGCCTAACACTCTAGCCATTAGTCTATGGGAGCTCTGTCGGTGGGAGTTTTAAATATAATAAAAACAAAAAATGCACCTTGGTAATTGTTTATTTAAACACTTTGAAATCTTCGTGTCGAAAAATTAAACTGACTCAGAATTTTCTTCCCTACAAAAATAATCAATAATTGCAAAGGAAAGAAATTGAAAAAAAAAAAGAATTTTCAAATTAGAAAAGAAATATATACATTGAAGATATTCGCTCCGGCTGGGACTCGAACCCAGGCCACTCGCTTGGAAGACCAGCGGTCTAGCCATTAGGCTATCGGAGTTCTGTCGAGCGGAGTCTTACTGCCTGACTGATACTGCCTGACTGACAGACTGACTCACTGACTGACTGATACTAACTGACTGACTCACTGACTGACCGAGACTGACTGACTAACTGCCTGACTGACTGAGACTGGACTGACTGACTGACTGACTAACTGACTGACTAACTGACTGACTGAGACTGACTGACTGACTGCTTGACTCTCTGACTGGCTATTTCACTGACTGACTGAATGACTAAATGACTGACTGACACTGACTGACTGACTGCTTGACTACCTGACTGACTGCTTGACTGACTAACTGACTGGACAGGACTGACCGACTGACTGACTGACAGACTGACTGAATAAGGATGACTGACAGACTGACTGAATAAGGCTGACTGACTGACAGACTGATTGAATAAGGCTGACCGACTGACTGACTGCCTGACTGACTGACTGACTGAATGACTGACTGACTGACTGACCGAGACTGACTGACTGACTGACTGAGACTGGACTGGACTGACTGACTGACTGACTGACTGAGACTGACTGACTGCTTTAGTGACTAACTGACTGCACAGGACTGACCGACCGACTGACTGACTGACTGCCTGACTGACTGACTGACTGAATGACTGACTGACTGAGACTAAATGACTGACTGCTTGACTGACTGGCTGAAGGACTAACTGACTGACTGAGTGACTGACTGACTGGACTGACTGACTGAGACTGAATGACTGAGTGCTTGACTGATTGACTGTCAGACTGACTGACTGACTTCGCAAAAGGGAAAAATAAAAAAAAAAGAATTATAAAATTAGAAAAAAATATTTGCATTTAAGATTTCCTTTCCGGCTGGGATTTGAACCCAGGGCGACACTCATGGAAGCCCAACGCTCGCGCCAATATACTATCGGATCTCTGTTGATCGGTGTCTTAATTATAATAAAAACAAAAAATGCACCTTAGTAATTATTGATCTAAAATCTTTGAAATCTAAAGGTCGAATGATTAAACTGACTCAGAATTTTCTTCCGTACATAAATAATCCATATTTGCAAAAGAAAGAAATTGAAAAAAAAAAAGAATCTTCAAATTAGAAGAGAAATATATACATGGAAGATTTTCGCTCCGGCTGGGACTCGAACCCAGGCCACTCGCTTGGAAGACCAGCGGTCTAGCCATTAGGCTATCGGAGTTCTGTCGAGCGGAGTCTTACTGCCTGACTGATACTGCCTGACTGACAGACTGACTCACTGACTGACTGATACTGACTGACTGACTGAGACTGGACTGACTGACTGACTGACTGACTGACTAACTGACTGACTGAGACTGACTGACTGACTGCTTGACTCTCTGACTGGCTATTTCGCTGACTGACTGAATGACTAAATGACTGACTGACACTGACTGACTGACTGCTTGACTACCTGACTGACTGCTTGACTGACTAACTGACTGGACAGGACTGACCGACTGACTGACTGACAGACTGACTGAATAAGGATGACTGACAGACTGACTGAATAAGGCTGACTGACTGACTGACTGACAGACTGACTGAATAAGGCTGACCGACTGACTGACTGCCTGACTGACTGACTGACTGAATGACTGACTGACTGACTGACCGAGACTGACTGACTGACTGACTGAGACTGGACTGGACTGACTGACTGACTGACTGACTGAGACTGACTGACTGCTTTAGTGACTAACTGACTGCACAGGACTGACCGACTGACTGACTGACTGACTGCCTGACTGACTGACTGACTGAATGACTGACTGACTGAGACTAAATGACTGACTGCTTGACTGACTGGCTGAAGGACTAACTGACTGACTGAGTGACTGACTGACTGGACTGACTGACTGAGACTGAATGACTGAGTGCTTGACTGATTGACTGTCATACTGACCGACTGACTTCGCAAAAGGGAAAAATAAAAAAAAAGAATTATAAAATTAGAAAAAAATATTTGCATTTAAGATTTCCTTTCCGGCCGGGACTCGAACCCAGTACCACGGGCTAGGAACCCAACGGTCTAGCCATTAGGCTATCGGAGCTCTGTCGATGGAAGTCTTAAATATAATAAAAACAAAAAATGCACCTTGGTAATTATTGATTCAAATACTTTGAAATTTACAGGTCGAATAATTAAACTGACTCAGAATTTTTCTCCCTACATAAATAATCAATATTCGCAAAAGAGAAAAATTTAAAAAAAAAGAAGAAGAAATTTCAAATTAGAAACTAAAAGTATACATTGAAGATTTTCGTTCAGGCTGGGACTCGAACCCAGGGCCACTCGCTTGGAAGCCTTACACTCTAGCCATTAGTCTATGGGAGCTCTGTCGGTGGGAGTTTTAAATATAATAAAAACAAAAATTGCACCTTGGTAATTGTTTATTTAAACACTTTGAAATCTTCGTGTCGAAAAATTAAACTGACTCAGAATTTTCTTCCCTACATAAATAATCAATAATTGCAAAGGAAAGAAATTGAAAAAAAAAAGAATTTTCAAATTAGAAAAGAAATATATACATTGAAGATATTCGCTCCGGCTGGGACTCGAACCCAGGCCACTCGCTTGGAAGACCAGCGGTCTAGCCATTAGGCTATCGGAGTTCTGTCGAGCGGAGTCTTACTGCCTGACTGATACTGCCTGACTGACAGACTGACTCACTGACTGACTGATACTGACTGACTGACTCACTGACTGACCGAGACTGACTGACTAACTGCCTGACTGACTGAGACTGGACTGACTGACTGAGACTGAATGACTGAGTGCTTGACTGATTGACTGTCAGACTGACTGACTGACTTCGCAAAAGGGAAAAATAAAAAAAAAAGAATTATAAAATTAGAAAAAAATATTTGCATTTAAGATTTCCTTTCCGGCTGGGATTTGAACCCAGGGCGACACTCATGGAAGCCCAACGCTCGCGCCAATATACTATCGGATCTCTGTTGATCGGTGTCTTAATTATAATAAAAACAAAAAATGCACCTTAGTAATTATTGATCTAAAATCTTTGAAATCTAAAGGTCGAATGATTAAACTGACTCAGAATTTTCTTCCGTACATAAATAATCCATATTTGCAAAAGAAAGAAATTGAAAAAAAAAAGAATCTTCAAATTAGAAGAGAAATATATACATGGAAGATTTTCGCTCCGGCTGGGACTCGAACCCAGGCCACTCGCTTGGAAGACCAGCGGTCTAGCCATTAGGCTATCGGAGTTCTGTCGAGCGGAGTCTTACTGCCTGACTGATACTGCCTGACTGACAGACTGACTCACTGACTGACTGATACTGACTGACTGACTGAGACTGGACTGACTGACTGACTGACTAACTGACTGACTGAGACTGACTGACTGACTGCTTGACTCTCTGACTGGCTATTTCGCTGACTGACTGAATGACTAAATGACTGACTGACACTGACTGACTGACTGCTTGACTACCTGACTGACTGCTTGACTGACTAACTGACTGGACAGGACTGACCGACTGACTGACTGACAGACTGACTGAATAAGGATGACTGACAGACTGACTGAATAAGGCTGACTGACTGACTGACTGACAGACTGACTGAATAAGGCTGACCGACTGACTGACTGCCTGAATGACTGACTGACTGACTGACCGAGACTGACTGACTGACTGACTGAGTCTGGACTGGACTGACTGACTGACTGACTGACTGAGACTGACTGACTGCTTTAGTGACTAACTGACTGCACAGGACTGACCGACTGACTGACTGACTGACTGCCTGACTGACTGACTGACTGAATGACTGACTGACTGAGACTAAATGACTGACTGCTTGACTGACTGGCTGAAGGACTAACTGACTGACTGAGTGACTGACTGACTGGACTGACTGACTGAGACTGAATGACTGAGTGCTTGACTGATTGACTGTCATACTGACTGACTGACTTCGCAAAAGGGAAAATAAAAAAAAAATTATAAAATTAGAAAAAAATATTTGCATTTAAGATTTCCTTTCCGGCCGGGACTCGAACCCAGTACCACGGGCTAGGAACCCAACGGTCTAGCCATTAGGCTATCGGAGCTCTGTCGATGGAAGTCTTAAATATAATAAAAACAAAAAATGCACCTTGGTAATTATTGATTCAAATACTTTGAAATTTACAGGTCGAATAATTAAACTGACTCAGAATTTTTCTCCCTACATAAATAATCAATATTCGCAAAAGAGAAAAATTAAAAAAAAAAGAAGAAGAAATTTCAAATTAGAAACTAAAAGTATACATTGAAGATTTTCGTTCAGGCTGGGACTCGAACCCAGGGCCACTCGCTTGGAAGCCTTACACTCTAGCCATTAGTCTATGGGAGCTCTGTCGGTGGGAGTTTTAAATATAATAAAAACAAAAAATGCACCTTGGTAATTGTTTATTTAAACACTTTGAAATCTTTGTGTCGAAAAATTAAACTGACTCAGAATTTTCTTCCCTACATAAATAATCAATAATTGCAAAGGAAAGAAATTGAAAAAAAAAGAATTTTCAAATTAGAAAAGAAATATATACATTGAAGATATTCGCTCCGGCTGGGACTCGAACCCAGGCCACTCGCTTGGAAGACCAGCGGTCTAGCCATTAGGCTATCGGAGTTCTGTCGAGCGGAGTCTTACTGCCTGACTGATACTGCCTGACTGACAGACTGACTCACTGACTGACTGATACTGACTGACTGACTCACTGACTGACCGAGACTGACTGACTAACTGCCTGACTGACTGAGACTGGACTGACTGACTGAGACTGAATGACTGAGTGCTTGACTGATTGACTGTCAGACTGACTGACTGACTTCGCAAAAGGGAAAAATAAAAAAAAAAGAATTATAAAATTAGAAAAAAATATTTGCATTTAAGATTTCCTTTCCGGCTGGGATTTGAACCCAGGGCGACACTCATGGAAGCCCAACGCTCGCGCCAATATACTATCGGATCTCTGTTGATCGGTGTCTTAATTATAATAAAAACAAAAAATGCACCTTAGTAATTATTGATCTAAAATCTTTGAAATCTAAAGGTCGAATGATTAAACTGACTCAGAATTTTCTTCCGTACATAAATAATCCATATTTGCAAAAGAAAGAAATTGAAAAAAAAAAGAATCTTCAAATTAGAAGAGAAATATATACATGGAAGATTTTCGCTCCGGCTGGGACTCGAACCCAGGCCACTCGCTTGGAAGACCAGCGGTCTAGCCATTAGGCTATCGGAGTTCTGTCGAGCGGAGTCTTACTGCCTGACTGATACTGCCTGACTGACAGACTGACTCACTGACTGACTGATACTGACTGACTGACTGAGACTGGACTGACTGACTGACTGACTGACTGACTAACTGACTGACTGAGACTGACTGACTGACTGCTTGACTCTCTGACTGGCTATTTCGCTGACTGACTGAATGACTAAATGACTGACTGACACTGACTGACTGACTGCTTGACTACCTGACTAACTGCTTGACTGACTAACTGACTGGACAGGACTGACCGACTGACTGACTGACAGACTGACTGAATAAGGATGACTGACAGACTGACTGAATAAGGCTGACTGACTGACTGACTGACAGACTGACTGAATAAGGCTGACCGACTGACTGACTGCCTGACTGACTGACTGACTGAATGACTGACTGACTGACTGACCGAGACTGACTGACTGACTGACTGAGACTGGACTGGACTGACTGACTGACTGACTGACTGAGACTGACTGACTGCTTTAGTGACTAACTGACTGCACAGGACTGACCGACTGACTGACTGCCTGACTGACTGACTGACTGAATGACTGACTGACTGAGACTAAATGACTGACTGCTTGACTGACTGGCTGAAGGACTAACTGACTGACTGAGTGACTGACTGACTGGACTGACTGACTGAGACTGAATGACTGAGTGCTTGACTGATTGACTGTCATACTGACTGACTGACTTCGCAAAAGGGAAAAATAAAAAAAAAAGAATTATAAAATTAGAAAAAAATATATGCATTTAAGATTTCCTTTCCGGCCGGGACTCGAACCCTGTACCACGGGCTAGGAACCCAACGGTCTAGCCATTAGGCTATCGGAGCTCTGTCGATGGAAGTCTTAAATATAATAAAAACAAAAAATGCACCTTGGTAATTATTGATTCAAATACTTTGAAATTTACAGGTCGAATAATTAAACTGACTCAGAATTTTTCTCCCTACATAAATAATCAATATTCGCAAAAGAGAAAAATTAAAAAAAAAAGAAGAAGAAATTTCAAATTAGAAACTAAAAGTATACATTGAAGATTTTCGATCAGGCTGGGACTCGAACCCAGGGCCACTCGCTTGGAAGCCTTACACTCTAGCCATTAGTCTATGGGAGCTCTGTCGGTGGGAGTTTTAAATATAATAAAAACAAAAAATGCACCTTGGTAATTGTTTATTTAAACACTTTGAAATCTTCGTGTCGAAAAATTAAACTGACTCAGAATTTTCTTCCCTACATAAATAATCAATAATTGCAAAGGAAAGAAATTGAAAAAAAAAAGAATTTTCAAATTAGAAAAGAAATATATACATTGAAGATATTCGCTCCGGCTGGGACTCGAACCCAGGGCACTCGCTTGGAAGACCAGCGGTCTAGCCATTAGGCTATCGGAGTTCTGTCGAGCGGAGTCTTACTGCCTGACTGATACTGCCTGACTGACAGACTGACTCACTGACTGACTGATACTGACTGACTGACTCACTGACTGACCGAGACTGACTGACTAACTGCCTGACTGACTGAGACTGGACTGACTGACTGACTGACTGACTGACTGACTAACTGACTGACTGACACTGACTGACTGACTGCTTGACTACCTGACTGACTGCTTGACTGACTAACTGACTGGACAGGACTGACCGACTGACTGACTGACAGACTGACTGAATAAGGCTGACTGACTGACTGACAGACTGACTGAATAAGGCTGACCGACTGACTGACTGCCTGACTGCCTGACTGACTGACTGACTGAATGACTGACTGACTGAGACTAAATGACTGACTGCTTGACTGACTGGCTGAAGGACTAACTGACTGACTGAGTGACTGACTGACTGGACTGACTGACTGAGACTGAATGACTGAGTGCTTGACTGATTGACTGTCAGACTGACTGACTGACTTCGCAAAAGGGAAAAATAAAAAAAAAGAATTATAAAATTAGAAAAAAATATTTGCATTTAAGATTTCCTTTCCGGCTGGGATTTGAACCCAGGGCGACACTCATGGAAGCCCAACGCTCTCGCCAATATACTATCGGATCTCTGTTGATCGGTGTCTTAATTATAATAAAAACAAAAAATGCACCTTAGTAATTATTGATCTAAAATCTTTGAAATCTAAAGGTCGAATGATTAAACTGACTCAGAATTTTCTTCCGTACATAAATAATCCATATTTGCAAAAGAAAGAAATTGAAAAAAAAAGAATCTTCAATTTAGAAGAGAAATATATACATGGAAGATTTTCGTTCCGGCCGGGACTCGAACCCAGTACCACGCGCTTGGAACCCAACGGTCTAGCCATTAGGCTATCGGAGCTCTGTCGATGGAAGTCTTAAATATAATAAAAACAAAAAATGCACCTTGGTAATTATTGATTCAAACACTTTGAAATTTACAGGTCGAATAATTAAACTGACTCAGAATTTTTCTCCCTACATAAATAATCAATATTCGCAAAAGAGAAAAATTAAAAAAAAAAAGAAGAAGAAATTTCAAATTAGAAACTAAAAGTATACATTGAAGATTTTCGTTCAGGCTGGGACTCGAACCCAGGGCCACTCGCTTGGAAGCCTAACACTCTAGCCATTAGTCTATGGGAGCTCTGTCGGTGGGAGTTTTTAATATAATAAAAACAAAAAATGCACCTTGGTAATTGTTTATTTAAACACTTTGAAATCTTCGTGTCGAAAAATTAAACTGACTCAGAATTTTCTTCCCTACATAAATAATCAATAATTGCAAAGGAAAGAAATTGAAAAAAAAAAGAATTTTCAAATTAGAAAAGAAATATATACATTGAAGATATTCGCTCCGGCTGGGACTCGAACCCAGGCCACTCGCTTGGAAGACCAGCGGTCTAGCCATTAGGCTATCGGAGTTCTGTCGAGCGGAGTCTTACTGCCTGACTGATACTGCCTGACTGACAGACTGACTCACTGACTGACTGATACTGACTGACTGACTGAGACTGGACTGACTGACTGACTGACTGACTGACTGACTGACTGACTGACTAACTGACTGACTGAGACTGACTGACTGACTGCTTGACTCTCTGACTGGCTATTTCGCTGACTGACTGAATGACTAAATGACTGACTGACACTGACTGACTGACTGCTTGACTACCTGACTGACTGCTTGACTGACTAACTGACTGGACAGGACTGACCGACTGACTGACTGACAGACTGACTGAATAAGGATGACTGACAGACTGACTGAATAAGGCTGACTGACTGACTGACTGACAGACTGACTGAATAAGGCTGACCGACTGACTGACTGCCTGACTGACTGACTGACTGAATGACTGACTGACTGACTGACCGAGACTGACTGACTGACTGACTGAGACTGGACTGGACTGACTGACTGACTGACTGACTGAGACTGACTGACTGCTTTAGTGACTAACTGACTGCACAGGACTGACCGACTGACTGACTGACTGACTGCCTGACTGACTGACTGACTGAATGACTGACTGACTGAGACTAAATGACTGACTGCTTGACTGACTGGCTGAAGGACTAACTGACTGACTGAGTGACTGACTGACTGGACTGACTGACTGAGACTGAATGACTGAGTGCTTGACTGATTGACTGTCATACTGACTGACTGACTTCGCAAAAGGGAAAAATAAAAAAAAAGAATTATAAAATTAGAAAAAAATATTTGCATTTAAGATTTCCTTTCCGGCCGGGACTCGAACCCAGTACCACGGGCTAGGAACCCAACGGTCTAGCCATTAGGCTATCGGAGCTCTGTCGATGGAAGTCTTAAATATAATAAAAACAAAAAATGCACCTTGGTAATTATTGATTCAAATACTTTGAAATTTACAGGTCGAATAATTAAACTGACTCAGAATTTTTCTCCCTACATAAATAATCAATATTCGCAAAAGAGAAAAATTAAAAAAAAAAGAAGAAGAAATTTCAAATTAGAAACTAAAAGTATACATTGAAGATTTTCGTTCAGGCTGGGACTCGAACCCAGGGCCACTCGCTTGGAAGCCTTACACTCTAGCCATTAGTCTATGGGAGCTCTGTCGGTGGGAGTTTTAAATATAATAAAAACAAAAAATGCACCTTGGTAATTGTTTATTTAAACACTTTGAAATCTTCGTGTCGAAAAATTAAACTGACTCAGAATTTTCTTCCCTACATAAATAATCAATAATTGCAAAGGAAAGAAATTGAAAAAAAAAAGAATTTTCAAATTAGAAAAGAAATATATACATTGAAGATATTCGCTCCGGCTGGGACTCGAACCCAGGCCACTCGCTTGGAAGACCAGCGGTCTAGCCATTAGGCTATCGGAGTTCTGTCGAGCGGAGTCTTACTGCCTGACTGATACTGCCTGACTGACAGACTGACTCACTGACTGACTGATACTGACTGACTGACTCACTGACTGACCGAGACTGACTGACTAACTGCCTGACTGACTGAGACTGGACTGACTGACTGACTGACTGACTGACTGACTAACTGACTGACTGTGACTGACTGCTTGACTCTCTGACTGGCTATTTCACTGACTGACTGAATGACTAAATGACTGACTGACACTGACTGACTGACTGCTTGACTACCTGACTGACTGCTTGACTGACTAACTGACTGGACAGGACTGACCGACTGACTGACTGACAGACAGACTGAATAAGGATGACTGACAGACTGACTGAATAAGGCTGACTGACTGACTGACAGACAGACTGACTGAATAAGGCTGACCGACTGACTGACTGCCTGACTGCCTGACTGACTGACTGACTGAATGACTGACTGACTGAGACTAAATGACTGACTGCTTGACTGACTGGCTGAAGGACTAACTGACTGACTTAGTGACTGACTGACTGGACTGACTGACTGAGACTGAATGACTGAGTGCTTGACTGATTGACTGTCAGACTGACTGACTGACTTCGCAAAAGGGAAAAATAAAAAAAAAGAATTATAAAATTAGAAAAAAATATTTGCATTTAAGATTTCCTTTCCGGCTGGGATTTGAACCCAGGGCGACACTCATGGAAGCCCAACGCTCTCGCCAATATACTATCGGATCTCTGTTGATCGGTGTCTTAATTATAATAAAAACAAAAAATGCACCTTAGTAATTATTGATCTAAAATCTTTGAAATCTAAAGGTCGAATGATTAAACTGACTCAGAATTTTCTTCCGTACATAAATAATCCATATTTGCAAAAGAAAGAAATTGAAAAAAAAATAATCTTCAAATTAGAAGAGAAATATATACATGGAAGATTTTCGTTCCGGCCGGGACTCGAACCCAGTACCACGCGATTGGAACCCAACGGTCTAGCCATTAGGCTATCGGAGCTCTGTCGATGGAAGTCTTAAATATAATAAAAACAAAAAATGCACCTTGGTAATTATTGATTCAAACACTTTGAAATTTACAGGTCGAATAATTAAACTGACTCAGAATTTTTCTCCCTACATAAATAATCAATATTCGCAAAAGAGAAAAATAAAAAAAAAAAGAAGAAGAAATTTCAAATTAGAAACTAAAAGTATACATTGAAGATTTTCGTTCAGGCTGGGACTCGAACCCAGGGCCACTCGCTTGGAAGCCTAACACTCTAGCCATTAGTCTATGGGAGCTCTGTCGGTGGGAGTTTTAAATATAATAAAAACAAAAAATGCACCTTGGTAATTGTTTATTTAAACACTTTGAAATCTTCGTGTCGAAAAATTAAACTGACTCAGAATTTTCTTCCCTACATAAATAATCAATAATTGCAAAGGAAAGAAATTGAAAAAAAAAAGAATTTTCAAATTAGAAAAGAAATATATACATTGAAGATATTCGCTCCGGCTGGGACTCGAACCCAGGCCACTCGCTTGGAAGACCAGCGGTCTAGCCATTAGGCTATCGGAGTTCTGTCGAGCGGAGTCTTACTGCCTGACTGACAGACTGACTCACTGACTGACTGATACTGACTGACTGACTCACTGACTGACCGAGACTGACTGACTAACTGCCTGACTGACTGAGACTGGACTGACTGACTGACTGACTGACTGACTGACTAACTGACTGACTGAGACTGACTGACTGACTGCTTGACTCTCTGACTGGCTATTTCACTGACTGACTGAATGACTAAATGACTGACTGACACTGACTGACTGACTGCTTGACTACCTGACTGACTGCTTGACTGACTAACTGACTGGACAGGACTGACCGACTGACTGACTGACAGACTGACTGAATAAGGATGACTGACAGACTGACTGAATGAGGCTGACTGACTGACTGACTGACAGACTGACTGAATAAGGCTGACCGACTGACTGACTGCCTGACTGACTGACTGACTGAATGACTGACTGACTGACTGACCGAGACTGACTGACTGACTGAGACTGGACTGGACTGACTGACTGACTGAGACTGACTGACTGCTTTAGTGACTAACTGACTGCACAGGACTGACCGACTGACTGACTGACTGACTGCCTGACTGACTGACTGACTGAATGACTGACTGACTGAGACTAAATGACTGACTGCTTGACTGACTGGCTGAAGGACTAACTGACTGACTGAGTGACTGAGTGACTGGACTGACTGACTGAGACTGAATGACTGAGTGCTTGACTGATTGACTGTCAGACTGACTGACTGACTTCGCAAAAGGGAAAAATAAAAAAAAAGAATTATAAAATTAGAAAAAAATATTTGCATTTAAGATTTCCTTTCCGGCTGGGATTTGAACCCAGGGCGACACTCATGGAAGCCCAACGCTCTCGCCAATATACTATCGGATCTCTGTTGATCGGTGTCTTAATTATAATAAAAACAAAAAATGCACCTTAGTAATTATTGATCTAAAATCTTTGAAATCTAAAGGTCGAATGATTAAACTGACTCAGAATTTTCTTCCGTACATAAATAATCCATATTTGCAAAAGAAAGAAATTGAAAAAAAAATAATCTTCAAATTAGAAGAGAAATATATACATGGAAGATTTTCGTTCCGGCCGGGACTCGAACCCAGTACCACGCGCTTAGAACCCAACGGTCTAGCCATTAGGCTATCGGAGCTCTGTCGATGGAAGTCTTAAATATAATAAAAACAAAAAATGCACCTTGGTAATTATTGATTCAAACACTTTGAAATTTACAGGTCGAATAATTAAATTGACTCAGAATTTTTCTCCCTACATAAATAATCATTATTCGCAAAAGAGAAAAATTAAAAAAAAAAGAAGAAGAAATTTCAAATTAGAAACTAAAAGTATACATTGAAGATTTTCGTTCAGGCTGGGACTCGAACCCAGGGCCACTCGCTTGGAAGCCTAACACTCTAGCCATTAGTCTATGGGAGCTCTGTCGGTGGGAGTTTTAAATATAATAAAAACAAAAAATGCACCTTGGTAATTGTTTATTTAAACACTTTGAAATCTTCGTGTCGAAAAATTAAACTGACTCAGAATTTTCTTCCCTACATAAATAATCAATAATTGCAAAGGAAAGAAATTGAAAAAAAAAAAGGATTTTCAAATTAGAAAAGAAATATATACATTGAAGATATTCGCTCCGGCTGGGACTCGAACCCAGGCCACTCGCTTGGAAGACCAGCGGTCTAGCCATTAGGCTATCGGAGTTCTGTCGAGGGGAGTCTTACTGCCTGACTGACAGACTGACTCACTGACTGACTGATACTGACTGACTGACTCACTGACTGACCGAGACTGACTGACTAACTGCCTGACTGACTGAGACTATACTGACTGACTGACTGACTGACTGACTGACTAACTGACTGACTGAGACTGACTGACTGACTGCTTGACTCTCTGACTGGCTATTTCACTGACTGACTGAATGACTAAATGACTGACTGACACTGACTGACTGACTGCTTGACTACCTGACTGACTGCTTGACTGACTAACTGACTGGACAGGACTGACCGACTGACTGACTGACAGACTGACTGAATAAGGATGACTGACAGACTGACTGAATAAGGCTGACTGACTGACTGACTGACAGACTGACTGAATAAGGCTGACCGACTGACTGACTGCCTGACTGACTGACTGACTGAATGACTGACTGACTGACTGACTGACCGAGACTGACTGACTGACCGAGACTGACTGACTGACTGAGACTGGACTGGACTGACTGACTGACTGACTGACTGAGACTGACTGACTGCTTTAGTGACTAACTGACTGCACAGGACTGACCGACTGACTGACTGACTGACTGCCTGACTGACTGACTGACTGAATGACTGACTGACTGAGACTAAATGACTGACTGCTTGACTGACTGGCTGAAGGACTAACTGACTGACTGAGTGACTGACTGACTGGACTGACTGACTGAGACTGAATGACTGAGTGCTTGACTGATTGACTGTCAGACTGACTGACTGACTTCGCAAAAGGGAAAAATAAAAAAAAGAATTATAAAATTAGAAAAAAATATTTGCATTTAAGATTTCCTTTCCGGCTGGGATTTGAACCCAGGGCGACACTCATGGAAGCCCAACGCTCTCGCCAATATACTATCGGATCTCTGTTGATCGGTGTCTTAATTATAATAAAAACAAAAAATGCACCTTAGTAATTATTGATCTAAAATCTTTGAAATCTAAAGGTCGAATGATTAAACTGACTCAGAATTTTCTTCCGTACATAAATAATCCATATTTGCAAAAGAAAGAAATTGAAAAAAAAAATAATCTTCAAATTAGAAGAGAAATATATACATGGAAGATTTTCGTTCCGGCCGGGACTCGAACCCAGTACCACGCGCTTGGAACCCAACGGTCTATCCATTAGGCTATCGGAGCTCTGTCGATGGAAGTCTTAAATATAATAAAAACAAAAAATGCACCTTGGTAATTATTGATTCAAACACTTTGAAATTTACAGGTCGAATAATTAAACTGACTCAGAATTTTTCTCCCTACATAAATAATCAATATTCGCAAAAGAGAAAAATTAAAAAAAAAAGAAGAAGAAATTTCAAATTAGAAACTAAAAGTATACATTGAAGATTTTCGTTCAGGCTTGGACTCGAACCCAGGGCCACTCGCTTGGAAGCCTAACACTCTAGCCATTAGTCTATGGGAGCTCTGTCGGTGGGAGTTTTAAATATAATAAAAACAAAAAATGCACCTTGGTAATTGTTTATTTAAACACTTTGAAATCTTCGTGTCGAAAAATTAAACTGACTCAGAATTTTCTTCCCTACATAAATAATCAATAATTGCAAAGGAAAGAAATTGAAAAAAAAAAGAATTTTCAAATTAGAAAAGAAATATATACATTGAAGATATTCGCTCCGGCTGGGACTCGAACCCAGGCCACTCGCTTGGAAGACCAGCGGTCTAGCCATTAGGCTATCGGAGTTCTGTCGAGCGGAGTCTTACTGCCTGACTGACAGACTGACTCACTGACTGACTGATACTGACTGACTGACTCACTGACTGACCGAGACTGACTGACTAACTGCCTGACTGACTGAGACTGGACTGACTGACTGACTGACTGACTAACTGACTGACTGAGACTGACTGACTGACTGCTTGACTCTCTGACTGGCTATTTCACTGACTGACTGAATGACTAAATGACTGACTGACACTGACTGACTGACTGCTTGACTACCTGACTGACTGCTTGACTGACTAACTGACTGGACAGGACTGACCGACTGACTGACTGACAGACTGACTGAATAAGGATGACTGACAGACTGACTGAATAAGGCTGACTGACTGACTGACTGACAGACTGACTGAATAAGGCTGACCGACTGACTGACTGCCTGACTGACTGACTGACTGAATGACTGACTGACTGACTGAGACTGGACTGGACTGACTGACTGACTGACTGACTGAGACTGACTGACTGCTTTAGTGACTAACTGACTGCACAGGACTGACCGACTGACTGACTGACTGACTGCCTGACTGACTGACTGACTGACTGACTGAGACTAAATGACTGACTGCTTGACTGACTGGCTGAAGGACTAACTGACTGACTGAGTGACTGACTGACTGGACTGACTGACTGAGACTGAATGACTGAGTGCTTGACTGATTGACTGTCAGACTGACTGACTGACTTCGCAAAAGGGAAAAATAAAAAAAAAGAATTATAAAATTAGAAAAAAATATTTGCATTTAAGATTTCCTTTCCGGCTGGGATTTGAACCCAGGGCGACACTCATGGAAGCCCAACGCTCTCGCCAATATACTATCGGAACTCTGTTGATCGGTGTCTTAATTATAATAAAAACAAAAAATGCACCTTAGTAATTATTGATCTAAAATCTTTGAAATCTAAAGGTCGAATGATTAAACTGACTCAGAATTTTCTTCCGTACATAAATAATCCATATTTGCAAAAGAAAGAAATTGAAAAAAAAAGAATCTTCAAATTAGAAGAGAAATATATACATGGAAGATTTTCGTTCCGGCCGGGACTCGAACCCAGTACCACGCGCTTGGAACCCAACGGTCTAGCCATTAGGCTATCGGAGCTCTGTCGATGGAAGTCTTAAATATAATAAAAACAAAAAATGCACCTTGGTAATTATTGATTCAAACACTTTGAAATTTACAGGTCGAATAATTAAACTGACTCAGAATTTTTCTCCCTACATAAATAATCAATATTCGCAAAAGAGAAAAATTAAAAAAAAAAAGAAGAAGAAATTTCAAATTAGAAACTAAAAGTATACATTGAAGATTTTCGTTCAGGCTGGGACTCGAACCCAGGGCCACTCGCTTGGATGCCTAACACTCTAGCCATTAGTCTATGGGAGCTCTGTCGGTGGGAGTTTTAAATATAATAAAAACAAAAAATGCACCTTGGTAATTGTTTATTTAAACACTTTGAAATCTTCGTGTCGAAAAATTAAACTGACTCAGAATTTTCTTCCCTACATAAATAATCAATAATTGCAAAGGAAAGAAATTGAAAAAAAAAAAGAATTTTCAAATTAGAAAAGAAATATATACATTGAAGATATTCGCTCCGGCTGGGACTCGAACCCAGGCCACTTTCTTGGAAGACCAGCGGTCTAGCCATTAGGCTATCGGAGTTCTGTCGAGCGGAGTCTTACTGCCTGACTGACAGACTGACTCACTGACTGACTGATACTGACTGACTGACTCACTGACTGACCGGGACTGACTGACTAACTGCCTGACTGACTGAGACTGGACTGACTGACTGACTGACTGACTGACTGACTAACTGACTGACTGAGACTGACTGACTGACTGCTTGACTCTCTGACTGGCTATTTCACTGACTGACTGAATGACTAAATGACTGACTGACACTGACTGACTGACTGCTTGACTACCTGACTGACTGCTTGACTGACTAACTGACTGGACAGGACTGACCGACTGACTGACTGACAGACTGACTGAATAAGGATGACTGACAGACTGACTGAATAAGGCTGACTGACTGACTGACTGACAGACTGACTGAATAAGGCTGACCGACTGACTGACTGCCTGACTGACTGACTGACTGAATGACTGACTGACTGACTGACCGAGACTGACTGACTGACTGAGACTGGACTGGACTGACTGACTGACTGACTGACTGCCTGACTGACTGACCGACTGAATGACTGACTGACTGAGACTAAATGACTGACTGCTTGACTGACTGGCTGAAGGACTAACTGACTGACTGAGTGACTGACTGACTGGACTGACTGACTGAGACTGAATGACTGAGTGCTTGACTGATTGACTGTCAGACTGACTGACTGACTTCGCAAAAGGGAAAAATAAAAAAAAAGAATTATAAAATTAGAAAAAAATATTTGCATTTAAGATTTCCTTTCCGGCTGGGATTTGAACCCAGGGCGACACTCATGGAAGCCCAACGCTCTCGCCAATATACTATCGGAACTCTGTTGATCGGTGTCTTAATTATAATAAAAACAAAAAATGCACCTTAGTAATTATTGATCTAAAATCTTTGAAATCTAAAGGTCGAATGATTAAACTGACTCAGAATTTTCTTCCGTACATAAATAATCCATATTTGCAAAAGAAAGAAATTGAAAAAAAAAAGAATCTTCAAATTAGAAGAGAAATATATACATGGAAGATTTTCGTTCCGGCCGGGACTCGAACCCAGTACCACGCGCTTGGAACCCAACGGTCTAGCCATTAGGCTATCGGAGCTCTGTCGATGGAAGTCTTAAATATAATAAAAACAAAAAATGCACCTTGGTAATTATTGATTCAAACACTTTGAAATTTACAGGTCGAATAATTAAACTGACTCAGAATTTTTCTCCCTACATAAATAATCAATATTCGCAAAAGAGAAAAATTAAAAAAAAAAGAAGAAGAAATTTCAAATTAGAAACTAAAAGTATACATTGAAGATTTTCGTTCAGGCTGGGACTCGAACCCAGGGTCACTCGCTTGGAAGCCTAACACTCTAGCCATTAGTCTATGGGAGCTCTGTCGGTGGGAGTTTTAAATATAATAAAAACAAAAAATGCACCTTGGTAATTGTTTATTTAAACACTTTGAAATCTTCGTGTCGAAAAATTAAACTGACTCAGAATTTTCTTCCCTACATAAATAATCAATAATTGCAAAGGAAAGAAATTGAAAAAAAAAAGAATTTTCAAATTAGAAAAGAAATATATACATTGAAGATATTCGCTCCGGCTGGGACTCGAACCCAGGCCACTCGCTTGGAAGACCAGCGGTCTAGCCATTAGAATATCGGAGTTCTGTCGAGCGGAGTCTTACTGCCTGACTGATACTGCCTGACTGACAGACTGACTCACTGACTGACTGATACTGACTGACTGACTCACTGACTGACCGAAACTGATTGACTAACTGCCTGACTGACTGAGACTGGACTGACTGACTGACTGACTAACTGACTGACTGAGACTGACTGACTGACTGCTCGACTCTCTGACTGGCTATTTCACTGACTGACTGAATGACTAAATGACTGACTGACACTGAATGACTGACTGCTTGACTACCTGACTGACTGCTTGACTGACTAACTGACTGGACAGGACTGACCGACTGACTGACTGACAGACTGACTGAATAAGGATGACTGACAGACTGACTGAATAAGGCTGACTGACTGACTGACTGACAGACTGACTGAATAAGGCTGACCGACTGACGGACTGCCTGACTGACTGACTGACTGAATGACTGACTGACTGACTGACCGAGACTGACTGACTGACTGACTGAGACTGGACTGGACTGACTGACTGACTGACTGACTGAGACTGACTGACTGCTTTAGTGACTAACTGACTGCACAGGACTGACCGACTGACTGACTGACTGACTGCCTGACTGACTGACTGACTGAATGACTGACTGACTGAGACTAAATGACTGACTGCTTGACTGACTGGCTGAAGGACTAACTGACTGACTGAGTGACTGACTGACTGGACTGACTGACTGAGACTGAATGACTGAGTGCTTGACTGATTGACTGTCAGACTGACTGACTGACTTCGCAAAAGGGAAAAATAAAAAAAAAAGAATTATAAAATTAGAAAAAAATATTCGCATTTAAGATTTCCTTTCCGGCTGGGATTTGAACCCAGGGCGACACTCATGAAAGCCCAACGCTCTCGCCAATATACTATCGGATCTCTGTTGATCGGTGTCTTAATTATAATAAAAACAAAAAATGCACCTTAGTAATTATTGATCTAAAATCTTTGAAATCTAAAGGTCGAATGATTAAACTGACTCAGAATTTTCTTCCGTACATAAATAATCCATATTTGCAAAAGAAAGAAATTGAAAAAAAAAGAATCTTCAAATTAGAAGAGAAATATATACATGGAAGATTTTCGTTCCGGCCGGGACTCGAACCCAGTACCACGCGCTTGGAACCCAACGGTCTAGCCATTAGGCTATCGGAGCTCTGTCGATGGAAGTCTTAAATATAATAAAAACAAAAAATGCACCTTGGTAATTATTGATTCAAACACTTTGAAATTTACAGGTCGAATAATTAAACTGACTCAGAATTTTTCTCCCTACATAAATAATCAATATTCGCAAAAGAGAAAAATTAAAAAAAAAAGAAGAAGAAATTTCAAATTAGAAACTAAAAGTATGCATTGAAGATTTTCGTTCAGGCTGGGACTCGAACCCAGGGCCACTCGCTTGGAAGCCTAACACTCTAGCCATTAGTCTATGGGAGCACTGTCGGTGGGAGTTTTAAATATAATAAAAACAAAAAATGCACCTTGGTAATTGTTTATTTAAACACTTTGAAATCTTCGTGTCGAAAAATTAAACTGACTCAGAATTTTCTTCCCTACATAAATAATCAATAATTGCAAAGGAAAGAAATTGAAAAAAAACGAATTTTCAAATTAGGAAAGAAATATATACATTGAAGATATTCGCTCCGGCTGGGACTCGAACCCAGGCCCCTCGCTTGGAAGACCAGCGGTCTAGCCATTAGGCTATCGGAGTTCTGTCGAGCGGAGTCTTACTGCCTGACTGACAGACTGACTCACTGACTGACTGATAATGACTGACTGACTCACTGACTGACCGAGACTGACTGACTAACTGCCTGACTGACTGAGACTGGACTGACTGACTGACTGACTGACTAACTGACTGACTGAGACTGACTGACTGACTGCTTGACTACCTGACTGACTGCTTGACTGACTAACTGACCGACTGACTGACTGACAGACTGACTGAATAAGGATGACTGACAGACTGACTGAATAAGGCTGACTGACTGACTGACTGACAGACTGACTGAATAAGGCTGACCGACTGACTGACTGCCTGACTGACTGACTGACTGAATGACTGACTGACTGACTGACCGAGACTGACTGACTGACTGACTGAGACTGGACTGGACTGACTGACTGCCTGACTGACTGAGACTGACTGACTGCTTTAGTGACTAACTGATTGCACAGGACTGACCGACTGACTGACTGACTGACTGCCTGACTGACTGACTGACTGAATGACTGACTGACTGAGACTAAATGACTGACTGCTTGACTGACTGGCTGAAGGACTAACTGACTGACTGAGTGACTGACTCACTGGACTGACTGACTGAGACTGAATGACTGAGTGCTTGACTGATTGACTGTCAGACTGACTGACTGACTTCGCAAAAGGGAAAAATAAAAAAAAAAAGAATTATAAAATTAGAAAAAAATATTTGCATTTAAGATTTCCTTTCCGGCTGGGATTTGAACCCAGGGCGACACTCATGGAAGCCCAACGCTCTCGCCAATATACTATCGGATCTCTGTTGATCGGTGTCTTAATTATAATAAAAACAAAAAATGCACCTTAGTAATTATTGATCTAAAATCTTTGAAATCTAAAGGTCGAATGATTAAACTGACTCAGAATTTTCTTCCGTACATAAATAATCCATATTTGCAAAAGAAAGAAATTGAAAAAAAAAAGAATCTTCAAATTAGAAGAGAAATATATACATGGAAGATTTTCGTTCCGGCCGGGACTCGAACCCAGTACCACGCGCTTGGAACCCAACGGTCTAGCCATTAGGCAATCGGAGCTCTGTCGATGGAAGTCTTAAATATAATAAAAACAAAAAATGCACCTTGGTAATTATTGATTCAAACACTTTGAAATTTACAGGTCGAATAATTAAACTGACTCAGAATTTTTCTCCCTACATAAATAATCAATATTCGCAAAAGAGAAAAATTAAAAAAAAAAAGAAGAAGAAATTTCAAATTAGAAACTAAAAGTATACATTGAAGATTTTCGTTCAGGCTGGGACTCGAACCCAGGGCCACTCGCTTGGAAGCCTAACACTCTAGCCATTAGTCTATGGGAGCTCTGTCGGTGGGAGTTTTAAATATAATAAAAACAAAAAATGCACCTTGGTAATTGTTTATTTAAACACTTTGAAATCTTCGTGTCGAAAAATTAAACTGACTCAGAATTTTCTTCCCTACATAAATAATCAATAATTGCAAAGGAAAGAAATTGAAAAAAAAAGAATTTTCAAATTAGAAAAGAAATATATACATTGAAGATATTCGCTCCGGCTGGGACTCGAACCCAGGCCACTCGCTTGGAAGACCAGCGGTCTAGCCATTAGGCTATCGGAGTTCTGTCGAGCGGAGTCTTACTGCCTGACTGATACTGCCTGACTGACAGACTGACTCACTGACTGACTGATACTGACTGACTGACTCACTGACTGACCGAGACTGACTGACTAACTGCCTGACTGACTGAGACTGGACTGACTGACTGACTGACTGACTGACTGACTAACTGACTGACTGAGACTGACTGACTGACTGCTTGACTCTCTGACTGGCTATTTCACTGACTGACTGAATGACTAAATGACTGACTGACACTGACTGACTGACTGCTTGACTGACTAACTGACTGGACAGGACTGACCGACTGACTGACTGACAGACTGACTGAATAAGGATGACTGACAGACTGACTGAATAAGGATGACTGACAGACTGACTGAATAAGGCTGACTGACTGACTGACTGACAGACTGACTGAATAAGGCTGACCGACTGACTGACTGCCTGACTGACTGACTGACTGAATGACTGACTGACTGACTGACCGAGACTGACTGACTGACTGACTGAGACTGGACTGGACTGACTGACTGACTGACTGACTGAGACTGACTGACTGCTTTAGTGACTAACTGACTGCACAGGACTGACCGAGTGACTGACTGACTGACTGCCTGACTGACTGACTGACTGAATGACTGACTGACTGAGACTAAATGACTGACTGCTTGACTGACTGGCTGAAGGACTAACTGACTGACTGAGTGACTGACTGACTGGACTGACTGACTGAGACTGAATGACTGAGTGCTTGACTGATTGACTGTCAGACTGACTGACTGACTTCGCAAAAGGGAAAAATAAAAAAAAAAGAATTATAAAATTAGAAAAAAATATTTGCATTTAAGATTTCCTTTCCGGCTGGGATTTGAACCCAGGGCGACACTCATGGAAGCCCAACACTCTCGCCAATATACTATCGGATCTCTGTTGATCGGTGTCTTAATTATAATAAAAACAAAAAATGCACCTTAGTAATTATTGATCTAAAATCTTTGAAATCTAAAGGTCGAATGATTAAACTGACTCAGAATTTTCTTCCGTACATAAATAATCCATATTTTCAAAAGAAAGAAATTGAAAAAAAAAAGAATCTTCAAATTAGAAGAGAAATATATACATGGAAGATTTTCGTTCCGGCCGGGACTCGAACCCAGTACCACGCGCTTGGAACCCAACGGTCTACCATTAGGCTATCGGAGCTCTGTCGATGGAAGTCTTAAATATAATAAAAACAAAAAATGCACCTTGGTAATTATTGATTCAAACACTTTGAAATTTACAGGTCGAATAATTAAACTGACTCAGAATTTTTCTCCCTACATAAATAATCAATATTCGCAAAAGAGAAAAATTAAAAAAAAAAAGAAGAAGAAATTTCAATTTAGAAACTAAAAGTATACATTGAAGATTTTCGTTCAGGCTGGGTCTCGAACTAAGGGCCACTCGCTTGGAAGCCTAACACTCTAGCCATTAGTCTATGGGAGCTCTGTCGGTGGGAGTTTTAAATATAATAAAAACAAAAAATGCACCTTGGTAATTGTTTATTAAAACACTTTGAAATCTTCGTGTCGAAAAATTAAACTGACTCAGAATTTTCTTCCCTACATAAATAATCAATAATTGCAAAGGAAAGAAATTGAAAAAAAAAAAGAATTTTCAAATTAGAAAAGAAATATATACATTGAAGATATTCGCTCCGGCTGGGACTCGAACCCAGGCCACTCGCTTGGAAGACCAGCGGTCTAGCCATTAGGCTATCGGAGTTCTGTCGAGCGGAGTCTTACTGCCTGACTGATACTGCCTGACTGACAGACTGACTCACTGACTGACTGATACTGACTGACTGACTCACTGACTGACCGAGACTGACTGACTAACTGCCTGACTGACTGAGACTGGACTGACTGACTGACTGACTGACTGACTGACTAACTGACTGACTGAGACTGACTGACTGACTGCTTGACTCTCTGACTGGCTATTTTACTTACTGACTGAATGACTAAATGACTGACTGACACTGACTGACTGACTGCTTGACTACCTGACTGACTGCTTGACTGACTAACTGACTGGACAGGACTGACCGACTGACTGACTGACAGACTGACTGAATAAGGATGACTGACAGACTGACTGAATAAGGCTGACTGACTGACTGACTGACAGACTGACTGAATAAGGTTGACCGACTGACTGACTGCCTGACTGACTGACTGACTGAATGACTGACTGACTGACTGACCGAGACTGACTGACTGACTGCCTGAGACTGGACTGGACTGACTGACTGACTGACTGACTGAGACTGACTGACTGCTTTAGTGACTAACTGACTGCACAGGACTGACCGACTGACTGACTGACTGACTGCCTGACTGACTGACTGACTGAATGACTGACTGACTGAGACTAAATGACTGACTGCTTGACTGACTGGCTGAAGGACTAACTGACTGAGTGAGTGACTGACTGACTGGACTGACTGACTGAGACTGAATGACTGAGTGCTTGACTGATTGACTGTCAGACTGACTGACTGACTTCGCAAAAGGGAAAAATAAAAAAAAAAGAATTATAAAATTAGAAAAAAATTTTTGCATTTAAGATTTCCTTTCCGGCCGGGACTCGAACACAGTACCACGCGCTAGGAACCCAACGGTCTAGCCATTAGGCTATCGGAGCTCTGTCGATATAAGTCTTAAATATAATAAAAACAAAAAATGCACCTTGGTAATTATTGATTCAAACACTTTGAAATTTACAGGTCGAATAATTAAACTGACTCAGAATTTTTCTCCCTACATAAATAATCAATATTCGCAAAAGAGAAAAATTTAAAAAAAAAGAAGAAGAAATTTCAAATTAGAAACTAAAAGTATACATTGAAGATTTTCGTTCAGGCTGGGACTCGAACCCAGGGCCACTCGCTTGGAAGCCTAACACTCTAGCCATTAGTCTATGGGAGCTCTGTCGGTGGGAGTTTTAAATATAATAAAAAAAAATGCACCGTGGTAATTGTTTATTTAAACACTTTGAAATCTTCGTGTCGAAAAATTAAACTGACTCAGAATTTTCTTCCCTACATAAATAATCAATAATTGCAAAGGAAAGAAATTGAAAAAAAAAAGAATTTTCAAATTAGAAAAGAAATATATACATTGAAGATACTCGCTCCGGCTGGGACTCGAACCCAGGCCACTCGCTTGGAAGACCAGCGGTCTAGCCATTAGGCTATCGGAGTTCTGTCGAGCGGAGTCTTACTGCCTGACTGATACTGCCTGACTGACAGACTGACTCACTGACTGACTGATACTGACTGACTGACTCACTGACTGACCGAGACTGACTGACTAACTGCCTGACTGACTGAGACTGGACTGACTGACTGACTGACTGACTGACTGACTAACTGACTGACTGAGACTGACTGACTGACTGCTTGACTCTCTGACTGGCTATTTCACTGACTGACTGAATGACTAAATGACTGACTGACACTGACTGACTGACTGCTTGACTGACTAACTGACTGGACAGGACTGACCGACTGACTGACTGACAGACTGACTGAATAAGGATGACTGACAGACTGACTGAATAAGGATGACTGACAGACTGACTGAATAAGGCTGACTGACTGACTGACTGACAGACTGACTGAATAAGGCTGACCGACTGACTGACTGCCTGACTGACTGACTGACTGAATGACTGACTGACTGACTGTCTGACCGAGACTGACTGACTGACTGACTGAGACTGGACTGGACTGGCTGACTGACTGAGACTGACTGACTGCTTTAGTGACTAACTGACTGCACAGGACTGACCGACTGACTGACTGACTGACTGCCTGACTGACTGACTGACTGAATGACTGACTGACTGAGACTAAATGACTGACTGCTTGACTGACTGGCTGAAGGACTAACTGACTGACTGAGTGACTGACTGACTGGACTGACTGACTGAGACTGAATGACTGAGTGCTTGACTGATTGACTGTCAGACTGACTGACTGACTTCGCAAAAGGGAAAAATAAAAAAAAAAGAATTATAAAATTAGAAAAAAATATTTGCATTTAAGATTTCCTTTCCGGCTTGGATTTGAACCCAGGGCGACACTCATGGAAGCCCAACACTCTCGCCAATATACTATCGGATCTCTGTTGATCGGTGTCTTAATTATAATAAAAACAAAAAATGCACCTTAGTAATTATTGATCTAAAATATTTGAAATCTAAAGGTCGAATGATTAAACTGACTCAGAATTTTCTTCCGTACATAAATAATCCATATTTTCAAAAGAAAGAAATTGAAAAAAAAAAGAATCTTCAAATTAGAAGAGAAATATATACATGGAAGATTTTCGTTCCGGCCGGGACTCGAACCCAGTACCACGCGCTTGGAACCCAACGGTCTAGCCATTAGGCTATCGGAGCTCTGTCGATGGAAGTCTTAAATATAATAAAAACAAAAAATGCACCTTGGTAATTATTGATTCAAACACTTTGAAATTTACAGGTCGAATAATTAAACTGACTCAGAATTTTTCTCCCTACATAAATAATCAATATTCGCAAAAGAGAAAAATTAAAAAAAAAAGAAGAAGAAATTTCAAATTAGAAACTAAAAGTATACATTGAAGATTTTCGTTCAGGCTGGGACTCGAACCCAGGGCCACTCGCTTGGAAGCCTAACACTCTAGCCATTAGTCTATGGGAGCTCTGTCGGTGGGAGTTTTAAATATAATAAAAACAAAAAATGCACCTTGGTAATTGTTTATTTAAACACTTTGAAATCTTCGTGTCGAAAAATTAAACTGACTCAGAATTTTCTTCCCTACATAAATAATCAATAATTGCAAAGGAAAGAAATTGAAAAAAAAAAAAGAATTTTCAAATTAGAAAAGAAATATATACATTAAAGATATTCGCTCCGGCTGGGACTCGAACCCAGGCCACTCGCTTGGAAGACCAGCGGTCTAGCCATTAGGCTATCGGAGTTCTGTCGAGCGGAGTCTTACTGCCTGACTGATACTGCCTGACTGACAGACTGACTCACTGACTGACTGATACTGACTGACTGACTCACTGACTGACCGAGACTGACTGACTAACTGCCTGACTGACTGAGACTGGACTGACTGACTGACTGACTGACTGACTGACTGACTAACTGACTGACTGAGACTGACTGACTGACTGCTTGACTCTCTGACTGGCTATTTCACTGACTGACTGAATGACTAAATGACTGACTGACACTGACTGACTGACACTGACTGACTGACTGCTTGACTACCTGACTGACTGCTTGACTGACTAACTGACTGGACAGGACTGACCGACTGACTGACTGACAGACTGACTGAATAAGGATGACTGACAGACTGACTGAATAAGGCTGACTGACTGACTGACTGACAGACTGACTGAATAAGGCTGACCGACTGACTGACTGACTGACTGAATGACTGACTGACTGACTGACCGAGACTGACTGACTGACTGACTGAGACTGGACTGGACTGACTGACTGACTGACTGACTGAGACTGACTGACTGCTTTAGTGACTAACTGACTGCACAGGACTGACCGACTGACTGAATGACTGACTGACTGAGACTAAATGACTGACTGCTTGACTGACTGGCTGAAGGACTAACTGACTGACTGAGTGACTGAGACTGAATGACTGAGTGCTTGACTGATTGACTGTCAGACTGACTGACTGACTTCGCAAAAGGGAAAAATAAAAAAAAAGAATTATAAAATTAGAAAAAAATATTTGCATTTAAGATTTCCTTTCCGGCTGGGATTTGAACCCAGGGCGACACTCATGGAAGCCCAACGCTCTCGCCAATATACTATCGGATCTCTGTTGATCGGTGTCTTAATTATAATAAAAACAAAAAATGCACCTTAGTAATTATTGATCTAAAATCTTTGAAATCTAAAAGTCGAATGATTAAACTGACTCAGAATTTTCTTCCGTACATAAATAATCCATATTTGCAAAAGGAAGAAATTGAAAAAAAAAAAGAATCTTCAAATTAGAAGAGAAATATATACATGGAAGATTTTCGTTTCGGCCGGGACTCGAACCCAGTACCACGCGCTTGGAACCCAACGGTCTAGCCATTAGGCTATCGGAGCTCTGTCGATGGAAGTCTTAAATATAATAAAAACAAAAAATGCACCTTGGTAATTATTGATTCAAACACTTTGAAATTTACAGGTCGAATAATTAAACTGACTCAGAATTTTTCTCCCTACATAAATAATCAATATTCGCAAATGAGAAAAATTAAAAAAAAAGAAGAAGAAATTTCAAATTAGAAACTAAAAGTATACATTGAAGATTTTCGTTCAGGCTCGGACTCGAACCCAGGGCCACTCGCTTGGAAGCCTAACACTCTAGCCATTAGTCTATGGGAGCTCTGTCGGTGGGAGTTTTAAATATAATAAAAACAAAAAATGCACCTTGGTAATTATTTATTTAAACACTTTGAAATCTTCGTGTCGAAAAATTAAACTGACTCAGAATTTTCTTCCCTACATAAATAATCAATAATTGCAAAGGAAAGAAATTGAAAAAAAAAAGAATTTTCAAATTAGAAAAGAAATATATACATTGAAGATATTCGCTCCGGCTGGGACTCGAACCCAGGCCACTCGCTTGGAAGACCAGCTGTCTAGCCATTAGGCTATCGGAGTTCTGTCGAGCGGAGTCTTACTGCCTGACTGATACTGCCTGACTGACAGACTGACTCACTGACTGACTGATACTGACTGACTGACTCACTGACTGACCGAGACTGACTGACTAACTGCCTGACTGACTGAGACTGGACTGACTGACTGACTGACTGACTGACTGACTAACTGACTGACTGAGACTGACTGACTGACTGCTTGACTCTCTGACTGGCTATTTCACTGACTGACTGAATGATTAAATGAATGACTGACACTGACTGACTGACTGCTTGACTACCTGACTGACTGCTTGACTGACTAACTGACTGGACAGGACTGACCGACTGACTGACTGACAGACTGACTGAATAAGGATGACTGACAGACTGACTGAATAAGGCTGACTGACTGACTGACAGACTGACTGAATAAGGCTGACCGACTGACTGACTGCCTGACTGACTGACTGACTGAATGACTGACTGACTGACTGACCGAGACTGACTGACTGACTGACTGAGACTGGACTGGACTGACTGACTGACTGACTGACTGAGACTGACTGACTGCTTTAGTGACTAACTGACTGCACAGGACTGACCGACTGACTGACTGACTGACTGCCTGACTGACTGACTGACTGAATGACTGACTGACTGAGACTAAATGACTGACTGCTTGACTGACTGGCTGAAGGACTAACTGACTGACTGAGTGACTGAGTGACTGGACTGACTGACTGAGACTGAATGACTGAGTGCTTGACTGATTGACTGTCAGACTGACTGACTGACTTCGCAAAAGGGAAAAATAAAAGAAAAAAGAATTATAAAATTAGAAAAAAATATTTGCATTTAAGATTTCCTTTCCGGCCGGGACTCGAACCCAGTACCACGACGCGCTAGGAACCCAACGGTCTAGCCATTAGGCTATCGGAGCTCTGTCGATGGAAGTCTTAAATATAATAAAAACAAAAAATGCACCTTGGTAATTATTGATTCAAACACTTTGAAATTTACAGGTCGAATAATTAAACTGACTCAGAATTTTTCTCCCTACATAAATAATCAATATTCGCAAAAGAGAAAAATTAAAAAAAAAGAAGAAGAAATTTCAAATTAGAAACTAAAAGTATACGTTGAAGATTTTCGTTCAGGCTGGGACTCGAACCCAGGGCCACTCGCTTGGAAGCCTAACACTCTAGCCATTAGTCTATGGGAGCTCTGTCGGTGGGAGTTTTAAATATAATAAAAACAAAAAATGCACCTTGGTAATTGTTTATTTAAACACTTTGAAATCTTCGTGTCGAAAAATTAAACTGACTCAGAATTTTCTTCCCTACATAAATAATCAATAATTGCAAAGGAAAGAAATTGAAAAAAAAAGAATTTTCAAATTAGAAAAGAAATATATACATTGAAGATATTCGCTCCGGCTGGGACTCGAACCCAGGCCACTCGCTTGGAAGACCAGCGGTCTAGACATTAGGCTATCGGAGTTCTGTCGAGCGGAGTCTTACTGCCTGACTGATACTGCCTGACTGACAGACTGACTCACTGACTGACTGATACTGACTGACTGACTCACTGACTGACCGAGACTGACTGACTAACTGCCTGACTGACTGAGACTGGACTGACTGACTGACTGACTGACTGACTGACTAACTGACTGACTGAGACTGACTGACTGATTGCTTGACTCTCTGACTGGCTATTTCACTGACTGACTGAATGACTAAATGACTGACTGACACTGACTGACTGACTGCTTGACTACCTGACTGACTGCTTGACTGACTAACTGACTGGACAGGACTGACCGACTGACTGACTGACAGACTGACTGAATAAGGATGACTGACAGACTGACTGAATAAGGCTGACTGACTGACTGACTGACAGACTGACTGAATAAGGCTGACCGACTGACTGACTGCCTGACTGACTGACTGACTGAATGACTGACTGACTGACTGACCGAGACTGACTGACTGACTGACTGAGACTGGACTGGACTGACTGACTGACTGACTGACTGAGACTGACTGACTGCTTTAGTGACTAACTGACTGCACAGGACTGACCGACTGACTGACTGACTGACTGCCTGACTGACTGACTGACTGAATGACTGACTGACTGAGACTAAATGACTGACTGCTTGACTGACTGGCTGAAGGACTAACTGACTGACTGAGTGACTGACTGACTGGACTGACTGACTGAGACTGAATGACTGAGTGCTTGACTGATTGACTGTCAGACTGACTGACTGACTTCGCAAAAGGGAAAAATAAAAAAAAAAAGAATTATAAAATTAGAAAAAAATATTTGCATTTAAGATGTCCTTTCCGGCCGGGACTCGAACCCAGTACCACGCGCTAGGAACCCAACGGTCTAGCCATTAGGCTATCGGAGCTCTGTCGATGGAAGTCTTAAATATAATAAAAACAAAAAATGCACCTTGGTAATTATTGATTCAAACACTTTGAAATTTACAGGTCAAATAATTAAACTGACTCAGAATTTTTCTCCCTACATAAATAATCAATATTCGCAAAAGAGAAAAATTAAAAAAAAAAAGAAGAAGAAATTTCAAATTAGAAACTAAAAGTATACATTGAAGATTTTCGTTCAGGCTGGGACTCGAACCCAGGGCCACTCGCTTGGAAGCCTAACACTCTAGCCATTAGTCTATGGGAGCTCTGTCGGTGGGAGTTTTAAATATAATAAAAACAAAAAATGCACCTTGGTAATTGTTTATTTAAACACTTTGAAATCTTCGTGTCGAAAAATTAAACTGACTCAGAATTTTCTTCCCTACATAAATAATCAATAATTGCAAAGGAAAGAAATTGAAAAAAAAAAGAATTTTCAAATTAGAAAAGAAATATATACATTGAAGATATTCGCTCCGGCTGGGACTCGAACCCAGGCCACTCGCTTGGAAGACCAGCGGTCTAGCCATTAGGCTATCGGTGTTCTGTCGAGCGAAGTCTTACTGCCTGACTGATACTGCCTGACTGACAGACTGACTCACTGACTGACTGATACTGACTGACTGACTCACTGACTGACCGAGACTGACTGACTAACTGCCTGACTGACTGAGACTGGACTGACTGACTGACTGACTGACTAACTGACTGACTGAGACTGACTGACTGACTGCTTGACTCTCTGACTGGCTATTTCACTGACTGACTGAATGACTAAATGACTGACTGACATTGACTGACTGACTGCTTGACTACCTGACTGACTGCTTGACTGACTAACTGACTGGACAGGACTGACCGACTGACTGACTGACAGACTGACTGAATAAGGATGACTGACAGACTGACTGAATAAGGCTGACTGACTGACTGACTGACAGACTGACTGAATAAGGCTGACCGACTGACTGACTGCCTGACTGACTGACTGACTGAATGACTGACTGACTGACTGACCTGACTGACTGACTGACTGAGACTGGACTGGACTGACTGACTGACTGACTGACTGAGACTGACTGACTGCTTTAGTGACTAACTGACTGCACAGGACTGACCGACTGACTGACTGACTGACTGCCTGACTGACTGACTGACTGCCTGACTGACTGACTGACTGAATGACTGACTGACTGAGACTAAATGACTGACTGAGACTAAATGACTGACTGCTTGACTGACTGGCTGAAGGACTAACTGACTGGACTGACTGACTGAGACTGAATGACTGAGTGCTTGACTGATTGACTGTCAGACTGACTGACTGACTTCGCAAAAGGGAAAAATAAAAAAAAATTATAAAAAAATATTTGCATTTAAGATTTCCTTTCCGGCCGGGACTCGAACCCAGTACCACGCGCTAGGAGCCCAACGGTCTAGCCATTAGGCTAGCGGAGCTCTGTCGATGGAAGTCTTAAATATAATAAAAACAAAAAATGCACCTTGGTAATTATTGATTCAAACACTTTGAAATTTACAGGTCGAATAATTAAACTGACTCAGAATTTTTCTCCCTACATAAATAATCAATATTCGCAAAAGAGAAAAATTAAAAAAAAAGAAGAAGAAATTTCAAATTAGAAACTAAAAGTATACATTGAAGATTTTCGTTCAGGCTGGGACTCGAACCCAGGGCCACTCGCTTGGAAGCCTAACACTCTAGCCATTAGTCTATGGGAGCTCTGCCGGTGGGAGTTTTAAATATAATAAAAACAAAAAATGCACCTTGGTAATTGTTTATTTAAACACTTTGAAATCTTCGTGTCGAAAAATTAAACTGACTCAGAATTTTCTTCCCTACATAAATAATCAATAATTGCAAAGGAAAGAAATTGAAAAAAAAAAGAATTTTCAAATTAGAAAAGAAATATATACATTGAAGATATTCGCTCCGGCTGGGACTCGAACCCAGGCCACTCGCTTGGAAGACCAGCGGTCTAGCCATTAGGCTATCGGAGTTCTGTCGAGCGGAGTCTTACTGCCTGACTGATACTGCCTGACTGACAGACTGACTCACTGACTGACTGATAGTGACTGACTGACTCACTGACTGACCGAGACTGACTGACTAACTGCCTGACTGACTGAGACTGGACTGACTGACTGACTGACTGACTGACTGACTAACTGACTGACTGAGACTGACTGACTGACTGCTTGACTCTCTGACTGGCTATTTCACTGACTGACTGAATGACTAAATGACTGACTGACACTGACTGACTGACTGCTTGACTACCTGACTGACTGCTTGACTGACTAACTGACTGGACAGGACTGACCGACTGACTGACTGACAGACTGACTGAATAAGGATGACTGACAGACTGACTGAATAAGGCTGACTGACTGACTGACTGACAGACTGACTGAATAAGGCTGACCGACTGACTGACTGCCTGACTGACTGACTGACTGAATGACTGACTGACTGACTGACCGAGACTGACTGACTGACTGACTGAGACTGGACTGGACTGACTGACTGACTGACTGACTGAGACTGACTGACTGCTTTAGTGACTAACTGACTGCACAGGACTGACCGACTGACTGACTGACTGACTGCCTGACTGACTGACTGACTGAATGACTGACTGACTGAGACTAAATGACTGACTGCTTGACTGACTGGCTGAAGGACTAACTGACTGACTGAGTGACTGACTGACTGGACTGACTGACTGAGACTGAATGACTGAGTGCTTGACTGATTGACTGTCAGACTGACTGACTGACTTCGCAAAAGGGAAAAATAAAAAAAAAGAGTTATAAAATTAGAAAAAAAATATTTGCATTTAAGATTTCCTTTCCGGCCGGGACTCGAACCCAGTACCACGCGCTAGGAATTCAACGGTCTAGCCATTAGGCTATCGGAGCTCTGTCGATGGAAGTCTTAAATATAATAAAAACAAAAAATGCACCTTGGTAATTATTGATTCAAACACTTTGAAATTTACAGGTCGAATAATTAAACTGACTCAGAATTTTTCTCCCTACATAAATAATCAATATTCGCAAAAGAGAAAAATTACAAAAAAAGAAGAAGAAATTTCAAATTAGAAACTAAAAGTATACATTGAAGATTTTCGTTCAGGCTGGGACTCGAACCCAGGGCCACTCGCTTGGAAGCCTAACACTCTAGCCATTAGTCTATGGGAGCTCTGTCGGTGGGAGTTTTAAATATAATAAAAACAAAAAATGCACCTTGGTAATTGTTTATTTAAACACTTTGAAATCTTCGTGTCGAAAAATTAAACTGACTCAGAATTTTCTTCCCTACATAAATAATCAATAATTGCAAAGGAAAGAAATTGAAAAAAAAAAGAATTTTCAAATTAGAAAAGAAATATATACATTGAAGATATTCGCTCCGGCTGGGACTCGAACCCAGGCCACTCGCTTGGAAGACCAGCGGTCTAGCCATTAGGCTATCGGAGTTCTGTCGAGCGGAGTCTTACTGCCTGACTGATACTGCCTGACTGACAGACTGACTCACTGACTGACTGATAGTGACTGACTGACTCACTGACTGACCGAGACTGACTGACTAACTGCCTGACTGACTGAGACTGGACTGACTGACTGACTGACTGACTGACTGACTAACTGACTGACTGAGACTGACTGACTGACTGCTTGACTCTCTGACTGGCTATTTCACTGACTGACTGAATGACTAAATGACTGACTGACACTGACTGACTGACTGCTTGACTACCTGACTGACTGCTTGACTGACTAACTGACTGGACAGGACTGACCGACTGACTGACTGACAGACTGACTGAATAAGGATGACTGACAGACTGACTGAATAAGGCTGACTGACTGACTGACTGACAGACTGACTGAATAAGGCTGACCGACTGACTGACTGCCTGACTGACTGACTGACTGAATGACTGACTGACTGACTGACCGAGACTGACTGACTGACTGACTGAGACTGGACTGGACTGACTGACTGACTGACTGACTGAGACTGACTGACTGCTTTAGTGACTAACTGACTGCACAGGACTGACCGACTGACTGACTGACTGACTGCCTGACTGACTGACTGACTGAATGACTGACTGACTGAGACTAAATGACTGACTGCTTGACTGACTGGCTGAAGGACTAACTGACTGACTGAGTGACTGACTGACTGGACTGACTGACTGAGACTGAATGACTGAGTGCTTGACTGATTGACTGTCAGACTGACTGACTGACTTCGCAAAAGGGAAAAATAAAAAAAAAGAATTATAAAATTAGAAAAAAATATTTGCATTTAAGATTTCCTTTCCGGCCGGGACTCGAACCCAGTACCACGCGCTAGGAATTCAACGGTCTAGCCATTAGGCTATCGGAGCTCTGTCGATGGAAGTCTTAAATATAATAAAAACAAAAAATGCACCTTGGTAATTATTGATTCAAACACTTTGAAATTTATAGGTCGAATAATTAAACTGACTCAGAATTTTTCTCCCTACATAAATAATCAATATTCGCAAAAGAGAAAAATTAAAAAAAAAAGAAGAAGGAATTTCAAATTAGAAACTAAAAGTATACATTGAAGATTTTCGTTCAGGCTGGGACTCGAACCCAGGGCCACTCGCTTGGAAGCCTAACACTCTAGCCATTAGTCTTCGGGAGCTCTGTCGGTGGGAGTTTTAAATATAATAAAAACAAAAAATGCACCTTGGTAATTGTTTATTTAAACACTTTGAAATCTTCGTGTCGAAAAATTAAACTGACTCAGAATTTTCTTCCCTACATAAATAATCAATAATTGCAAAGGAAAGAAATTGAAAAAAAAAAGAATTTTCAAATTAGAAAAGAAATATATACATTGAAGATATTCGCTCCGGCTGGGACTCGAACATAGGCCACTCGCATGGAAGACCAGCGGTCTAGCCATTAGGCTATCGGAGTTCTGTCGAGCTGAGTCTTACTGCCTGACTGATACTGCCTGACTGACAGACTGACTCACTGACTGACTGATACTGACTGACTGACTCACTGACTGACCGAGACTGACTGACTAACTGCCTGACTGACTGAGACTGGACTGGCTGACTGACTGACTGACTGACTGACTAACTGACTGACTGAGACTGACTGACTGACTGCTTGAATCTCTGACTGGCTATTTCACTGACTGACTGAATGACTAAATGACTGACTGACACTGACTGACTGACTGCTTGACTACCTGACTGACTGCTTGACTGACTAACTGACTGGACAGGACTGACCGACTGACTGACTGACAGACTGACTGAATAAGGATGACTGACAGACTGACTGAATAAGGCTGACTGACTGACTGACTGACAGACTGACTGAATAAGGCTGACCGACTGACTGACTGCCTGACTGACTGAATGACTGACTGACTGACTGACCGAGACTGACTGACTGACTGACTGAGACTGGACTGGACTGACTGACTGACTGACTGACTGAGACTGACTGACTGCTTTAGTGACTAACTGACTGCACAGGACTGACCGACTGACTGACTGACTGACTGCCTGACTGACTGACTGACTGAATGACTGACTGACTGAGACTAAATGACTGACTGCTTGACTGACTGGCTGAAGGACTAACTGACTGACTGAGTGACTGACTGACTGAGACTGAATGACTGAGTGCTTGACTGATTGACTGTCAGACTGACTGACTGACTTCGCAAAAGGGAAAAATAAAAAAAAAGAATTATAAAATTAGAAAAAAATATTTGCATTTAAGATTTCCTTTCCGGCCGGGACTCGAACCCAGTACCACGCGCTAGGAACCCAACGGTCTAGCCATTAGGCTATCGGAGCTCTGTCGATGGAAGTCTTAAATATAATAAAAACAAAAAATGCACCTTGGTAATTATTGATTCAAACACTTTGAAATTTATAGGTCGAATAATTAAACTGACTCAGAATTTTTCTCCCTACATAAATAATCAATATTCGCAAAAGAGAAAAATTAAAAAAAAAAGAAGAAGGAATTTCAAATTAGAAACTAAAAGTATACATTGAAGATTTTCGTTCAGGCTGGGACTCGAACCCAGGGCCACTCGCTTGGAAGCCTAACACTCTAGCCATTAGTCTATGGGAGCTCTGTCGGTGGGAGTTTTAAATATAATAAAAACAAAAAATGCACCTTGGTAATTGTTTATTTAAACACTTTGAAATCTTCGTGTCGAAAAATTAAACTGACTCAGAATTTTCTTCCCTACATAAATAATCAATAATTGCAAAGGAAAGAAATTGAAAAAAAAACGAATTTTCAAATTAGAAAAGAAATATATACATTGAAGATATTCGCTCCGGCTGGGACTCGAACCCAGGCCACTCGCATGGAAGACCAGCGGTCTAGCCATTAGGCTATCGGAGTTCTGTCGAGCGGAGTCTTACTGCCTGACTGATACTGCCTGACTGACAGACTGACTCACTGACTGACCGAGACTGACTGACTGACTCACTGACTGACCGAGACTGACTGACTAACTGCCTGACTGACTGAGACTGGACTGGCTGACTGACTGACTGACTGACTGACTAACTGACTGACTGAGACTGACTGACTGACTGCTTGACTCTCTGACTGGCTATTTCACTGACTGACTGACTGGACAGGACTGACCGACTGACTGACTGACAGACTGACTGAATAAGGATGACTGACAGACTGACTGAATAAGGCTGACTGACTGACTGACTGACTGAATAAGGCTGACCGACTGACTGACTGCCTGACTGACTGACTGACTGAATGACTGACTGACTGACTGACCGAGACTGACTGACTGACTGACTGAGACTGGACTGGACTGACTGACTGACTGACTGACTGAGACTGACTGACTGCTTTAGTGACTAACTGACTGCACAGGACTGACCGACTGACTGACTGACTGACTGCCTGACTGACTGACTGACTGAATGACTGGCTGACTGAGACTAAATGACTGACTGCTTGACTGACTGGCTGAAGGACTAACTGACTGACTGAGTGACTGACTGACTGGACTGACTGACTGATACTGAATGACTGAGTGCTTGACTGATTGACTGTCAGACTGACTGACTGACTTCGCAAAAGGGAAAAATAAAAAAAAAAAGAATTATAAAATTAGAAAAAAATATTTGCATTTAAGATTTCCTTTCCGGCCGGAGCTCGAACCCAGTACAACGCGCTAGGAACCCAACGGTCTAGCCATTAGGCTATCGGAGCTCTGTCGATGGAAGTCTGAAATATAATAAAAACAAAAAATGCACCTTGGTAATTATTGATTCAAACACTTTGAAATTTACAGGTCGAATAATTAAACTGACTCAGAATTTTTCTCCCTACATAAATAATCAATATTCGCAAAAGAGAAAAATTAAAAAAAAAGAAGAAGAAATTTCAAATTAGAAACTAAAAGTATACATTGAAGATTTTCGTTCAGGCTGGGACTCGAACCCAGGGCCACTCGCTTGGAAGCCTAACACTCTAGCCATTGGTCTATGGGACCTCTGTCGGTGGGAGTTTTAAATATAATAAAAACAAAAAATGCACCTTGGTAATTGTTTATTTAAACACTTTGAAATCTTTGTGTCGAAAAATTAAACTGACTCAGAATTTTCTTCCCTACATAAATAATCAATAATTGCAAAGGAAAGAAATTGAAAAAAAAAGAATTTTCAAATTAGAAAAGAAATATATACATTGAAGATATTCTCTCCGGCTGGGACTCGAACCCAGGCCACTCGCTTGGAAGACCAGCGGTCTAGCCATTAGGCTATCGGAGTTCTGTCGAGCGGAGTCTTACTGCCTGACTGATACTGCCTGACTGACAGACTGACTCACTGACTGACTGATACTGACTGACTGACTCACTGACTGACCGAGACTGACTGACTAACTGCCTGACTGACTGAGACTGGACTGACTGACTGACTGACTGACTGACTGACTAACTGACTGACTGAGACTGACTGACTGACTGCTTGACTCTCTGACTGGCTATTTCACTGACTGACTGAATGACTAAATGACTGACTGACACTGACTGACTGACTGCTTGACTACCTGACTGACTGCTTGACTGACTAACTGACTGGACAGGACTGACCGACTGACTGACTGACTGAATAAGGATGACTGACAGACTGACTGAATAAGGCTGACTGACTGACTGACTGACTGACTGAATAAGGCTGACCGACTGACTGACTGCCTGACTGACTGACTGACTGAATGACTGACTGACTGACTGACCGAGACTGACTGACTGACTGACTGAGACTGGACTGGACTGACTGACTGACTGACTGAGACTGACTGACTGCTTTAGTGACTAACTGACTGCACAGGACTGACCGACTGACTGACTGACTGACTGCCTGACTGACTGACTGACTGAATGACTGACTGACTGAGACTAAATGACTGACTGCTTGACTGACTGGCTGAAGGACTAACTGACTGACTGAGTGACTGACTGACTGGACTGACTGACTGAGACTGAATGACTGAGTGCTTGACTGATTGACTGTCAGACTGACTGACTGACTTCGCAAAAGGGAAAAATAAAAAAAAAGAATTATAAAATTAGAAAAAAATATTTGCATTTAAGATTTCCTTTCCGGCCGGGACTCGAACCCAGTACCACGCGCTAGGAACCCAACGGTCTAGCCATTAGGCTATCGGAGCTCTGTCGATGGAAGTCTTAAATATAATAAGAACAAAAAATGCACCTTGGTAATTATTGATTCAAACACTTTGAAATTTACAGGTCGAATAATTAAACTGACTCAGAATTTTTCTCCCTACATAAATAATCAATATTCGCAAAAGAGAAAAATTTAAAAAAAAAAGAAGAAGAAATTTCAAATTAGAAACTAAAAGTATACATTGAAGATTTTCGTTCAGGCTGGGACTCGAACCCAGGGCCACTCGCTTGGAAGCCTAACACTCTAGCCATTAGTCTATGGGAGCTCTGTCGGTGGGAGTTTTAAATATAATAAAAACAAAAAATGCACCTTGGTAATTGTTTATTTAAACACTTTGAAATCTTCGTGTCGAAAAATTAAACTGACTCAGAATTTTCTTCCCTACATAAATAATCAATAATTGCAAAGGAAAGAAATTGAAAAAAAAAAGAATTTTCAAATTAGAAAAGAAATATATACATTGAAGATATTCGCTCCGGCTGGGACTCGAACCCAGGCCACTCGCTTGGAAGACCAGCGGTCTAGCCATTAGGCTATCGGAGTTCTGTCGAGCGGAGTCTTACTGCCTGACTGATACTGCCTGACTGACAGACTGACTCACTGACTGACTGATAGTGACTGACTGACTCACTGACTGACCGAGACTGACTGACTAACTGCCTGACTGACTGAGACTGGACTGACTGACTGACTGACTGACTGACTGACTAACTGACTGACTGAGACTGACTGACTGACTGCTTGACTCTCTGATTGGCTATTTCACTGACTGACTGAATGACTAAATGACTGACTGACACTAACTGACTGACTGCTTGACTACCTGACTGACTGCTTGACTGACTAACTGACTGGACAGGACTGACCGACTGACTGACTGACAGACTGACTGAATTAGGATGACTGACAGACTGACTGAATAAGGCTGACTGACTGACTGACTGACAGACTGACTGAATAAGGCTGACCGACTGACTGACTGCCTGACTGACTGACTGACTGAATGACTGACTGACTGACTGACCGAGACTGACTGACTGACTGACTGAGACTGGACTGGACTGACTGACTGACTGACTGACTGAGACTGACTGACTGCTTTAGTGACTAACTGACTGCACAGGACTGACCGACTGACTGACTGACTGACTGCCTGACTGACTGACTGACTGAATGACTGACTGACTGAGACTAAATGACTGACTGCTTGACTGACTGGCTGAAGGACTAACTGACTGACTGAGTGACTGACTGACTGGACTGACTGACTGAGACTGAATGACTGAGTGCTTGACTGATTGACTGTCAGACTGACTGACTGACTTCGCAAAAGGGAAAAATAAAAAAAAAGAATTATAAAATTAGAAAAAAATATTTGCATTTAAGATTTCCTTTCCGGCCGGGACTCGAACCCAGTACCACGCGCTAGGAACCCAACGGTCTAGCCATTAGGCTATCGGAGCTCTGTCGATGGAAGTCTTAAATATAATAAAAACAAAAAATGCACCTTGGTAATTATTGATTCAAACACTTTGAAATTTATAGGTCGAATAATTAAACTGACTCAGAATTTTTCTCCCTACATAAATAATCAATATTCGCAAAAGAGAAAAATTAAAAAAAAAAGAAGAAGGAATTTCAAATTAGAAACTAAAAGTATACATTGAAGATTTTCGTTCAGGCTGGGACTCGAACCCAGGGCCACTCGCTTGGAAGCCTAACACTCTAGCCATTAGTCTATGGGAGCTCTGTCGGTGGGAGTTTTAAATATAATAAAAACAAAAAATGCACCTTGGTAATTGTTTATTTAAACACTTTGAAATCTTCGTGTCGAAAAATTAAACTGACTCAGAATTTTCTTCCCTACATAAATAATCAATAATTGCAAAGGAAAGAAATTGAAAAAAAAAACGAATTTTCAAATTAGAAAAGAAATATATACATTGAAGATATTCGCTCCGGCTGGGACTCGAACCCAGGCCACTCGCATGGAAGACCAGCGGTCTAGCCATTAGGCTATCGGAGTTCTGTCGAGCGGAGTCTTACTGCCTGACTGATACTGCCTGACTGACAGACTGACTCACTGACTGACCGAGACTGACTGACTGACTCACTGACTGACCGACACTGACTGACTAACTGCCTGACTGACTGAGACTGGACTGGCTGACTGACTGACTGACTGACTGACTAACTGACTGACTGAGACTGACTGACTGACTGCTTGACTCTCTGACTGGCTATTTCACTGACTGACTGACTGGACAGGACTGACCGACTGACTGACTGACAGACTGACTGAATAAGGATGACTGACAGACTGACTGAATAAGGCTGACTGACTGACTGACTGACTGACTGACTGAATAAGGCTGACCGACTGACTGACTGCCTGACTGACTGACTGACTGAATGACTGACTGACTGACTGACCGAGACTGACTGACTGACTGACTGAGACTGGACTGGACTGACTGACTGACTGACTGACTGAGACTGACTGACTGCTTTAGTGACTAACTGACTGCACAGGACTGACCGACTGACTGACTGACTGACTGCCTGACTGACTGACTGACTGAATGACTGACTGACTGAGACTAAATGACTGACTGCTTGACTGACTGGCTGAAGGACTAACTGACTGACTGAGTGACTGACTGACTGGACTGACTGACTGATACTGAATGACTGAGTGCTTGACTGATTGACTGTCAGACTGACTGACTGACTTCGCAAAAGGGAAAAATAAAAAAAAAAGAATTATAAAATTAGAAAAAAATATTTGCATTTAAGATTTCCTTTCCGGCCGGGACTCGAACCCAGTACAACGCGCTAGGAACCCAACGGTCTAGCCATTAGGCTATCGGAGCTCTGTCGATGGAAGTCTTAAATATAATAAAAACAAAAAATGCACCTTGGTAATTATTGATTCAAACACTTTGAAATTTACAGGTCGAATAATTAAACTGACTCAGAATTTTTCTCCCTACATAAATAATCAATATTCGCAAAAGAGAAAAATTAAAAAAAAAGAAGAAGAAATTTCAAATTAGAAACTAAAAGTATACATTGAAGATTTTCGTTCAGGCTGGGACTCGAACCCAGGGCCACTCGCTTGGAAGCCTAACACTCTAGCCATTAGTCTATGGGACCTCTGTCGGTGGGAGTTTTAAATATAATAAAAACAAAAAATGCACCTTGGTAATTGTTTATTTAAACACTTTGAAATCTTCGTGTCGAAAAATTAAACTGACTCAGAATTTTCTTCCCTACATAAATAATCAATAATTGCAAAGGAAAGAAATTGAAAAAAAAAAGAATTTTCAAATTAGAAAAGAAATATATACATTGAAGATATTCTCTCCGGCTGGGACTCGAACCCAGGCCACTCGCTTGGAAGACCAGCGGTCTAGCCATTAGGCTATCGGAGTTCTGTCGAGCGGAGTCTTACTGCCTGACTGATACTGCCTGACTGACAGACTGACTCACTGACTGACTGATACTGACTGACTGACTCACTGACTGACCGAGACTGACTGACTAACTGCCTGACTGACTGAGACTGGACTGACTGACTGACTGACTGACTGACTGACTAACTGACTGACTGAGACTGACTGACTGACTGCTTGACTCTCTGACTGGCTATTTCACTGACTGACTGAATGACTAAATGACTGACTGACACTGACTGACTGACTGCTTGACTACCTGACTGACTGCTTGACTGACTAACTGACTGGACAGGACTGACCGACTGACTGACTGACAGACTGACTGAATAAGGATGACTGACAGACTGACTGAATAAGGCTGACTGACTGACTGACTGACTGACTGAATAAGGCTGACCGACTGACTGACTGCCTGACTGACTGACTGACTGAATGACTGACTGACTGACTGACCGAGACTGACTGACTGACTGACTGAGACTGGACTGGACTGACTGACTGACTGACTGACTGAGACTGACTGACTGCTTTAGTGACTAACTGACTGCACAGGACTGACCGACTGACTGACTGACTGACTGCCTGACTGACTGACTGACTGAATGACTGACTGACTGAGACTAAATGACTGACTGCTTGACTGACTGGCTGAAGGACTAACTGACTGACTGAGTGACTGACTGACTGGACTGACTGACTGATACTGAATGACTGAGTGCTTGACTGATTGACTGTCAGACTGACTGACTGACTTCGCAAAAGGGAAAAATAAAAAAAAAGAATTATAAAATTAGAAAAAAATATTTGCATTTAAGATTTCCTTTCCGGCCGGGACTCGAACCCAGTAGCACGCGCTAGGAACCCAACGGTCTAGCCATTAGGCTATCGGAGCTCTGTCGATGGAAGTCTTAAATATAATAAGAACAAAAAATGCACCTTGGTAATTATTGATTCAAACACTTTGAAATTTACAGGTCGAATAATTAAACTGACTCAGAATTTTTCTCCCTACATAAATAATCAATATTCGCAAAAGAGAAAAATTAAAAAAAAAGAAGAAGAAATTTCAAATTAGAAACTAAAAGTATACATTGAAGATTTTCGTTCAGGCTGGGACTCGAACCCAGGGCCACTCGCTTGGAAGCCTAACACTCTAGCCATTAGTCTATGGGACCTCTGTCGGTGGGAGTTTTAAATATAATAAAAACAAAAAATGCACCTTGGTAATTGTTTATTTAAACACTTTGAAATCTTAGTGTCGAAAAATTAAACTGACTCAGAATTTTCTTCCCTACATAAATAATCAATAATTGCAAAGGAAAGAAATTGAAAAAAAAAGAATTTTCAAATTAGAAAAGAAATATATACATTGAAGATATTCTCTCCGGCTGGGACTCGAACCCAGGCCACTCGCTTGGAAGACCAGCGGTCTAGCCATTAGGCTATCGGAGTTCTGTCGAGCGGAGTCTTACTGCCTGACTGATACTGCCTGACTGACAGACTGACTCACTGACTGACTGATACTGACTGCTTGACTCTCTGACTGGCTATTTCACTGACTGACTGAATGACTAAATGACTGACTGACACTGACTGACTGACTGCTTGACTACCTGACTGACTGCTTGACTGACTAACTGACTGGACAGGACTGACCGACTGACTGACTGACAGACTGACTGAATAAGGATGACTGACAGACTGACTGAATAAGGATGACTGACTGACTGACTGACAGACTGACTGAATAAGGCTGACCGACTGACTGACTGCCTGACTGACTGACTGACTGAATGACTGACTGACTGACTGACCGAGACTGACTGACTGACTGACTGAGACTGGACTGGACTGACTGACTGACTGACTGAGACTGACTGACTGCTTTAGTGACTAACTGACTGCACAGGACTGACCGACTGACTGACTGAATGACTGACTGACTGAGACTAAATGACTGACTGCTTGACTGACTGGCTGAAGGACTAACTGACTGACTGAGTGACTGACTGACTGGACTGACTGACTGAGACTGAATGACTGAGTGCTTGACTGATTGACTGTCAGAATGACTGACTGACTTCGTAAAAGGGAAAAATAAAAAAAAAGAATTATAAAATTAGAAAAAAATATTTGCATTTAAGATTTCCTTTCCGGCCGGGACTCGAACCCAGTACCACGCGCTAGGAACCCAACGGTCTAGCCATTAGGCTATCGGAGCTCTGTCGATGGAAGTCTTAAATATAATAAAAACAAAAAATGCACCTTGGTAATTATTGATTCAAACACTTTGAAATTTACAGGTCGAATAATTAAACTGACTCAGAATTTTTCTCCCTACATAAATAATCAATATTCGCAAAAGAGAAAAATTAAAAAAAAAAGAAGAAGAAATTTCAAATTAGAAACTAAAAGTATACATTGAAGATTTTCGTTCAGGCTGGGACTCGAACCCAGGGCCACTCGCTTGGAAGCCTAACACTCTAGCCATTAGTCTATGGGAGCTCTGTCGGTGGGAGTTTTAAATATAATAAAAACAAAAAATGCACCTTGGTAATTGTTTATTCAAACACTTTGAAATCTTCGTGTCGAAAAATTAAACTCACTCAGAATTTTCTTCCCTACATAAATAATCAATAATTGCAAAGGAAAGAAATTGAAAAAAAAAAGAATTTTCAAATTAGAAAAGAAATATATACATTGAAGATATTCGCTCCGGCTGGGACTCGAACCCAGGCCACTCGCTTGGAAGACCAGCGGTCTAGCCATTAGGCTATCGGAGTTCTATCGAGCGGAGTCTTACTGCCTGACTGATACTGCCTGACTGACAGACTGACTCACTGACTGACTGATACTGACTGACTGACTCACTGACTGACCGAGACTGACTGACTATTTGCCTGACTGACTGAGACTGGACTGACTGACTGACTGACTGACTGACTGACTAACTGACTGACTGAGACTGACTGACTGACTGCTTGACTCTCTGACTGGCTATTTCACTGACTGACTGAATGACTAAATGACTGACTGACACTGACTGACTGACTGCTTGACTACCTGACTGACTGCTTGACTGACTAACTGACTGGACAGGACTGACCGACTGACTGACTGACAGACTGACTGAATAAGGATGACTGACAGACTGACTGAATAAGGCTGACTGACTGACTGACTGACTGAATAAGGCTGACCGACTGACTGACTGCCTGACTGACTGACTGACTGAGACTGGACTGGACTGACTGACTGACTGACTGACTGAGACTGACTGACTGCTTTAGTGACTAACTGACTGCACAGGACTGACCGACTGACTGACTGACTGACTGCCTGACTGACTGACTGACTGACTGAATGACTGACTGACTGAGACTAAATGACTGACTGCTTGACTGACTGGCTGAAGGACTAACTGACTGACTGAGTGACTGACTGACTGGACTGACTGACTGAGACAGAATGACTGAGTGCTTGACTGATTGACTGTCAGACTGACTGACTGACTTCGCAAAAGGGAAAAATAAAAAAAAAAGAATTATAAAATTAGAAAAAAATATTTGCATTTAAGATTTCCTTTCCGGCTGGGATTTGAACCCAGGGCGACACTCATGGAAGCCCAACGCTCTCGCCAATATACTATCGGATCTCTGTTGATCGGTGTCTTAATTATAATAAAAACAAAAAATGCACCTTAGTAATTATTGATCTAAAATCTTTGAAATCTAAAGGTCGAATGATTAAACTGACTCAGAATTTTCTTCCGTACATAAATAATCCATATTTGCAAAAGAAAGAAATTGAAAAAAAAAAGAATCTTCAAATTAGAAGAGAAATATATACATGGAAGATTTTCGTTCCGGCCGGGACTCGAACCCAGTACCACGCGCTTGGAACCCAACGGTCTAGCCACTAGGCTATCGGAGCTCTGTCGATGGAAGTCTTAAATATAATAAAAACAAAAAATGCACCTTGGTAATTATTGATTCAAACACTTTGAAATTTACAGGTCGAATAACTAAACTGACTCAGAATTTTTCTCCCTACATAAATAATCAATATTCGCAAAAGAGAAAAATTAAAAAAAAAAGAAGAAGAAATTTCAAATTAGAAACTAAAAGTATACATTGAAGATTTTCGTTCAGGCTGGGACTCGAACCCAGGGCCACTCGCTTGGAAGCCTAACACTCTAGCCATTAGTCTATGGGAGCTCTGTCGGTGGGAGTTTTAAATATAATAAAAACAAAAAATGCACCTTGGTAATTGTTTATTTAAACACTTTGAAATCTTCGTGTCGAAAAATTAAACTGACTTAGAATTTTCTTCCCTACATAAATAATCAATAATTGCAAAGGAAAGAAATTGAAAAAAAAAGAATTTTCAAATTAGAAAAGAAATATATACATTGAAGATATTCGCTCCGGCTGGGACTCGAACCCAGGCCACTCGCTTGGAAGACCAGCGGTCTAGCCATTAGGCTATCGGAGTTCTGTCGAGCGGAGTCTTACTGCCTGACTGATACTGCCTGACTCACAGACTGACTCACTGACTGACTGATACTGACTGACTGACTCACTGACTGACCGAGACTGACTGACTAACTGCCTGACTGACTGAGACTGGACTGACTGACTGACTGACTGACTGACTGACTAACTGACTGACTGAGACTGACTGACTGACTGCTTGACTCTCTGACTGGCTATTTCACTGACTGACTGAATGACTAAATGACTGACTGACACTGACTGACTGACTGCTTGACTACCTGACTGACTGCTTGACTGACTAACTGACTGGACAGGACTGACCGACTGACTGACTGACAGACTGACTGAATAAGGATGACTGACAGACTGACTGAATAAGGCTGACCGACTGACTGACTGCCTGACTGACTGACTGACTGAATGACTGACTGACTGACTGACCGAGACTGACTGACTGACTGACTGAGACTGGACTGGACTGACTGACTGACTGACTGACTGAGACTGACTGACTGCTTTAGTGACTAACTGACTGCACAGGACTGACCGACTGACTGACTGACTGACTGCCTGACTGACTGACTGAATGACTGACTGACTGAGACTAAATGACTGACTGCTTGACTGACTGGCTGAAGGACTAACTGACTGACTGAGTGACTGACTGACTGGACTGACTGACTGAGACTGAATGACTGAGTGCTTGACTGATTGACTGTCAGACTGACTGACTGACTTCGCAAAAGGGAAAAATAAAAAAAAAAGAATTATAAAATTAGAAAAAAATATTTGCATTTAAGATTTCCTTTCCGGCTGGGATTTGAACCCAGGGCGACACTCATGGAAGCCCAACGCTCTCGCCAATATACTATCGGATCTCTGCTGATCGGTGTCTTAATTATAATAAAAACAAAAAATGCACCTTAGTAATTATTGATCTAAAATCTTTGAAATCTAAAGGTCGAATGATTAAACTGACTCAGAATTTTCTTCCGTACATAAATAATCCATATTTGCAAAAGAAAGAAATTGAAAAAAAAAGAATCTTCAAATTAGAAGAGAAATATATACATGGAAGATTCTCGTTCCGGCCGGGACTCGAACCCAGTACCACGCGCTTGGAACCCAACGGTCTAGCCATTAGGCTATCGGAGCTCTGTCGATGGAAGTCTTAAATATAATAAAAACAAAAAATGCACCTTGGTAATTATTGATTCAAACACTTTGAAATTTACAGGTCGAATAATTAAACTGACTCAGAATTTTTCTCCCTACATAAATAATCAATATTCGCAAAAGAGAAAAATTAAAAAAAAAAGAAGAAGAAATTTCAAATTAGAAACTAAAAGTATACAGTGAAGATTTTCGTTCAGTCTATGGGAGCTCTGTCGGTGGGAGTTTTAAATATAATAAAAACAAAAAATGCACCTTGGTAATTGTTTATTTAAACACTTTGAAATCTTCGTGTCGAAAAATTAAACTGACTCAGAATTTTCTTCCCTACATAAATAATCAATAATTGCAAAGGAAAGAAATTGAAAAAAAAAAAGAATTTTCAAATTAGAAAAGAAATATATACATTGAAGATATTCGCTCCGGCTGGGACTCGCACCCAGGCCACTCGCTTGGAAGACCAGCGGTCTAGCCATTAGGCTATCGGAGTTCTGTCGAGCGGAGTCTTACTGCCTGACTGATACTGCCTGACTGACAGACTGACTCACTGACTGACTGATACTGACTGACTGACTCACTGACTGACCGAGACTGACTGACTAACTGCCTGACTGACTGAGACTGGACTGACTGACTGACTGACTGACTGACTGACTAACTGACTGACTGAGACTGACTGACTGACTGCTTGACTCTCTGACTGGCTATTTCACTGACTGACTGAATGACTAAATGACTGACTGACACTGACTGACTGACTGCTTGACTACCTGACTGACTGCTTGACTGACTAACTGACTGGACAGGACTGACCGACTGACTGACTGACAGACTGACTGAATAAGGATGACTGACAGACTGACTGAATAAGGTTGACTGACTGACTGACTGACTGACTGAATGACTGACTGACTGAATGACTGACTGACTGACTGACCGAGACTGACTGACTGACTGACTGAGACTGGACTGGACTGACTGACTGACTGAGACTGACTGACTGCTTTAGTGACTTACTGACTGCACAGGACTGACCGACTGACTGACTGACTGCCTGACTGACTGACTGACTGAATGACTGACTGACTGAGACTAAATGACTGACTGCTTGACTGACTGGCTGAAGGACTAACTGACTGACTGAGTGACTGACTGACTGGACTGACTGACTGAGACTGAATGACTGAGTGCTTGACTGATTGACTGTCAGACTGACTGACTGACTTCGCAAAAGGGAAAAATAAAAAAAAAAAGAATTATAAAATTAGAAAAAAATATTTGCATTTAAGATTTCCTTTCCGGCTGGGATTTGAACCCAGGGCGACACTCATGGAAGCCCAACGCTCTCGCCAATATACTATCGGATCTCTGTTGATCGGTGTCTTAATTATAATAAAAACAAAAAATGCACCTTAGTAATTATTGATCTAAAATCTTTGAAATCTAAAGGTCGAATGATTAAACTGACTCAGAATTTTCTTCCGTACATAAATAATCCATATTTGAAAAGAAAGAGATTGAAAAAAAAAAGAATCTTCAAATTAGAAGAGAAATATATACATGGAAGATTTTCGTTCCGGCCGGGACTCGAACCCAGTACCACGCGCTTGGAACCCAACGGTCTAGCCATTAGGCTATCGGAGCTCTGTCGATGGAAGTCTTAAATATAATAAAAACAAAAAATGCACCTTGGTAATTATTGATTCAAACACTTTGAAATTTACAGGTCGAATAATTAAACTGACTCAGAAATTTTCTCCCTACATAAATAATCAATATTCGCAAAAGAGAAAAATTAAAAAAAAAGAAGAAGAAATTTCAAATTAGAAACTAAAAGTATACATTGAAGATTTTCGTTCAGGCTGGGACTCGAACCCAGGGCCACTCGCTTGGAAGCCTAACACTCTAGCCATTAGTCTATGGGAGCTCTGTCGGTGGGAGTTTTAAATATAATAAAAACAAAAAATGCACCTTGGTAATTGTTTATTTAAACACTTTGAAATCTTCGTGTCGAAAAACTAAACTGACTCAGAATTTTCTTCCCTACATAAATAATCAATAATTGCAAAGGAAAGAAATTGAAAAAAAAAAAAAACATTTCAAATTAGAAAAGAAATATACACATTGAAGATATTCGCTCCGGCTGGGACTCGAACCCAGGCCACTCGCTTGGAAGACCAGCGGTCTAGCCATTAGGCTATCGGAGTTCTGTCGAGCGGAGTCTTACTGCCTGACTGATACTGCCTGACTGACAGACTGACTCACTGACTGACTGATACTGACTGACTGACTCACTGACTGACCGAGACTGACTGACTAACTGCCTGACTGACTGAGACTGGACTGACTGACTGACTGACTGACTGACTGACTAACTGACTGACTGAGACTGACTGACTGACTGCTTGACTCTCTGACTGGCTATTTCACTGACTGACTGAATGACTAAATGACTGACTGACACTGACTGACAGACTGCTTGACTACCTGACTGACTGCTTGACTGACTAACTGACTGGACAGGACTGACCCACTGACTGACTGACAGACTGACTGAATAAGGATGACTGACAGACTGACTGAATAAGGCTGACCGACTGACTGACTGCCTGACTGACTGACTGAATAAGGCTGACCGACTGACTGACTGCCTGACTGACTGACTGACTGAATGACTGACTGACTGACTGACCGAGACTGACTGACTGACTGACTGAGACTGGACTGGACTGACTGACTGACTGACTGCCTGACTGACTGACTGACTGAATGACTGACTGACTGAGACTAAATGACTGACTGCTTGACTGACTGGCTGAAGGACTAACTGACTGACTGAGTGACTGACTGACTGGACTGACTGACTGAGACTGAATGACTGAGTGCTTGACTGATTGACTGTCAGACTGACTGACTGACTTCGCAAAAGGGAAAAATAAAAAAAAAAGAATTATAAAATTAGAAAAAAATATTTGCATTTAAGATTTCCTTTCCGGCCGGGACTCGAACCCAGTACCACGCGCTAGGAACCCAACGGTCTAGCCATTAGGCTATCGGAGCTCTGTCGATGGAAGTCTTAAATATAATAAAAACAAAAAATGCACCTTGGTAATTATTGATTCAAACACTTTGAAATTTACAGGTCGAATAATTAAACTGACTCAGAATTTTTCTCCCTACATAAATAATCAATATTCGCAAAAGAGAAAAATTAAAAAAAAAAGAAGAAGAAATTTCAAATTAGAAACTAAAAGTATACATTGAAGATTTTCGTTCAGGCTGGGACTGGAACCCAGGGCCACTCGCTTGGAAGCCTAACACTCTAGCCATTAGTCTATGGGAGCTCTGTCGGTGGGAGTTTTAAATATAATAAAAACAAAAAATGCACCTTGGTAATTGTTTATTTAAACACTTTGAAATCTTCGTGTCGAAAAATTAAACTGACTCAGAATTTTCTTCCCTACATAAATAATCAATAATTGCAAAGGAAAGAAATTGGAAAAAAAAATAATTTTCAAATAAGAAAAGAAATATATACATTGAAGATTTTCGCTCCGGCTGGGACTCGAACCCAGGCCACTCGCTTGGAAGACCAGCGGTCTAGCCATTAGGCTATCGGAGTTCTGTCAAGCGGAGTCTTACTGCCTGACTGATACTGCCTGACTGACAGACTGACTCACTGACTGACTGATACTGACTGACTGACTCACTGACTGACCGAGACTGACTGACTAACTGCCTGACTGACTGAGACTGGACTGACTGACTGACTGACTAACTGACTGACTGAGACTGACTGACTGACTGCTTGACTCTCTGACTGGCTATTTCACTGACTGACTGAATGACTAAATGACTGACTGACACTGACTGACTGACTGCTTGACTACCTGACTGACTGCTTGACTGACTAACTGACTGGACAGGACTGACCGACTGACTGACTGACAGACTGACTGAATAAGGATGACTGACAGACTGACTGAATAAGGCTGACTGACTGACTGACTGACAGACTGACTGACTGCCTGACTGACTGACTGACTGAATGACTGACTGACTGACTGACCGAGACTGACTGACTGACTGACTGAGACTGGACTGGACTGACTGACTGACTGACTGACTGACTGACTGACTGACTGAGACTGACTGACTGCTTTAGTGACTAACTGACTGCACAGGACTGACCGACTGACTGACTGCCTGACTGACTGACTGACTGAATGACTGACTGACTGAGACTAAATGACTGACTGCTTGACTGACTGGCTGAAGGACTAACTGACTGACTGAGTGACTGACTGACTGGACTGACTGACTGAGACTGAATGACTGAGTGCTTGACTGATTGACTGTCAGACTGACTGACTGACTTCGCAAAAGGGAAAAATAAAAAAAAAAGAATTATAAAATTAGAAAAAAATATTTGCATTTAAGATTTCCTTTCCGGCTGGGATTTGAACCCAGGGCGACACTCATGAAAGCCCAACGCTCTCGCCAATATACTATCGTATCTCTGTTGACCGGTGTCTTAATTATAATAAAAACAAAAAATGCACCTTAGTAATTATTGATCTAAAATCTTTGAAATCTAAAGGTCGAATGATTAAACTGACTCAGAATTTTCTTCCGTACATAAATAATCCATATTTGCAAAAGAAAGAAATTGAAAAAAAAAAGAATCTTCAAATTAGAAGAGAAATATATACATGGAAGATTTTCGTTCCGGCCGGGACTCGAACCCAGTACCACGCGCTTGGAACCCAACGGTCTAGCCATTAGGCTATCGGAGCTCTGTCGATGGAAGTCTTAAATATAATAAAAACAAAAAATGCACCTTGGTAATTATTGATTCAAACACTTTGAAATTAACAGGTCGAATAATTAAACTGACTCAGAATTTTTCTCCCTACATAAATAATCAATATTCGCAAAAGAGAAAAATTAAAAAAAAAAGAAGAAGAAATTTCAAATTAGAAACTAAAAGTATACATTGAAGATTTTCGTTCAGGCTGGGACTCGAACCCAGGGCCACTCGCTTGGAAGCCTAACACTCTAGCCATTAGTCTATGGGAGCTCTGTCGGTGGGAGTTTTAAATATAATAAAAACAAAAAATGCACCTTGGTAATTGTTTATTTAAACACTTTGAAATCTTCGTGTCGAAAAATTAAACTGACTCAGAATTTTCTTCCCTACATAAATAATCAATAATTGCAAAGGAAAGAAATTGAAAAAAAAAAAGAATTTTCAAATTAGAAAAGAAATATATACATTGAAGATATTCGCTCCGGCTGGGACTCGAACCCAGGCCACTCGCTTGGAAGACCAGCGGTCTAGCCATTAGGCTATCGGAGTTCTGTCGAGCGGAGTCTTACTGCCTGACTGATACTGCCTGACTGACAGACTGACTCACTGACTGACTGATACTGACTGACTGACTCACTGACTGACCGAGACTGACTGACTAACTGCCTGACTGACTGAGACTGGACTGACTGACTGACTGACTGACTGACTGACTAACTGACTGACTGAGACTGACTGACTGACTGCTTGACTCTCTGACTGGCTATTTCACTGACTGACTGAATGACTAAATGACTGACTGACACTGACTGACTGACTGCTTGACTACCTGACTGACTGCTTGACTGACTAACTGACTGGACAGGACTGACCGACTGACTGACTGACAGACTGACTGAATAAGGATGACTGACAGACTGACTGAATAAGGCTGACTGACTGACTGACTGACAGACTGACTGAATAAGGCTGACCGACTGACTGACTGCCTGACTGACTGACTGACTGAATGACTGACTGACAGACTGACCGAGACTGACTGACTGACTGAGACTGGACTGGACTGACTGACTGACTGACTGACTGAGACTGACTGACTGCTTTAGTGACTAACTGACTGCACAGGACTGACCGACTGACTGACTGACTGACTGCCTGACTGACTGACTGACTGAATGACTGACTGACTGAGACTAAATGACTGACTGCTTGACTGACTGGCTGAAGGACTAACTGACTGACTGAGTGACTGACTGACTGGACTGACTGACTGAGACTGAATGACTGAGTGCTTGACTGATTGACTGTCAGACTGACTGACTGACTTCGCAAAAGGGAAAAATAAAAAAAAAAGAATTATAAAATTAGAAAAAAATATTTGCATTTAAGATTTCCTTTCCGGCTGGGATTTGAACCCAGGGCGACACTCATGGAAGCCCATCGCTCTCGCCAATATACTATTGGATCTCTGTTGATCGGTGTCTCAATTATAATAAAAACAAAAAATGCACCTTAGTAATTATTGATCTAAAATCTTTGAAATCTATAGGTCGAATGATTAAACTGACTCAGAATTTTCTTCCGTACATAAATAATCCATATTTGCAAAAGAAAGAAATTGAAAAAAAAAAATCTTCAAATTAGAAGAGAAATATATACATGGAAGATTTTCATTCCGGCCGGGACTCGAACCCAGTACCACGCGCTTGGAACCCAACGGTCTAGCCATTAGGCTATCGGAGCTCTGTCGATGGAAGTCTTAAATATAATAAAAACAAAAAATGCACCTTGGTAATTATTGATTCAAACACTTTGAAATTTACAGGTCGAATAATTAAACTGACTCAGAATTTTTCTCCCTACATAAATAATCAATATTCGCAAAAGAGAAAAATTTAAAAAAAAGAAGAAGAAATTTCAAATTAGAAACTAAAATTATACATTGAAGATTTTCGTTCAGGCTGGGACTCGAACCCAGGGCCACTCGCTTGGAAGCCTAACACTCTAGCCATTAGTCTATGGGAGCTCTGTCGGTGGGAGTTTTAAATATAATAAAAACAAAAAATGCACCTTGGTAATTGTTTATTTAAACACTTTGAAACCTTCGTGTCGAAAAATTAAACTGACTCAGAATTTTCTTCCCTACATAAATAATCAATAATTGCAAAGGAAAGAAATTGAAAAAAAAAAAAGAATTTTCAAATTAGAAAAGAAATATATACATTGAAGATATTCGCTCCGGCTGGGACTCGAACCCAGGCCACTCGCTTGGAAGACCAGCGGTCTAGCCATTAGGCTATCGGAGTTCTGTCGAGCGGAGTCTTACTGCCTGACTGATACTGCCTGACTGACAGACTGACTCACTGACTGACTGATACTGACTGACTGACTCACTGACTGACCGAGACTGACTGACTAACTGCCTGACTGACTGAGACTGGACTGACTGACTGACTGACTGACTGACTGACTGACTGACTAACTGACTGACTGAGACTGACTGACTGACTGCTTGACTCTCTGACTGGCTATTTCACTGACTGACTGAATGACTAAATGACTGACTGACACTGACTGACTGACTGCTTGACTGACTAACTGACTGGACAGGACTGACCGACTGACTGACTGACAGACTGACTGAATAAGGATGACTGACAGACTGACTGAATAAGGCTGACTGACTGACTGACTGACAGACTGACTGACTGCCTGACTGACTGACTGACTGAATGACTGACTGATTGACTGACCGAGACTGACTGACTGACTGACTGAGACTGGACTGGACTGACTGACTGACTGACTGACTGACTGAGACTGACTGACTGCTTTAGTGACTAACTGACTGCACAGGACTGACCGACTGACTGACTGCCTGACTGACTGACTGACTGAATGACTGACTGACTGAGACTAAATGACTGACTGCTTGACTGACTGGCTGAAGGACTAACTGACTGACTGAGTGACTGAGTGACTGGACTGACTGACTGAGACTGAATGACTGAGTGCTTGACTGATTGACTGTCAGACTGACTGACTGACTTCGCAAAAGGGAAAAATAAAAAAAAAAGAATTATAAAATTAGAAAAAAATATTTGCATTTAAGATTTCCTTTCCGGCTGGGATTTGAACCCAGGGCGACACTCATGGAAGCCCAACGCTCTCGCCAATATACTATCGGATCTCTGTTGATCGGTGTCTTAATTATAATAAAAACAAAAAATGCACCTTAGTAATTATTGATCTAAAATCTTTGAAATCTAAAGGTCGAATGATTAAACTGACTCAGAATTTTCTTCCGTACATAAATAATCCATATTTGCAAAAGAAAAAAATTAAAAAAAAAAGAATCTTCAAATTAGAAGAGAAATATATACATGGAAGATTTTCGTTCCGGCCGGGACTCGAACCCAGTACCACGCGCTTGGAACCCAACGGTCTAGCCATTAGGCTATCGGAGCTCTGTCGATGGAAGTCTTAAATATAATAAAAACAAAAAATGCACCTTGGTAATTATTGATTCAAACACTTTGAAATTTACAGGTCGAATAATTAAACTGACTCAGAATTTTTCTCCCTACATAAATAATCAATATTCGCAAAAGAGAAAAATTTAAAAAAAAGAAGAAGAAATTTCAAATTAGAAACTAAAATTATACATTGAAGATTTTCGTTCAGGCTGGGACTCGAACCCAGGGCCACTCGCTTGGAAGCCTAACACTCTAGCCATTAGTCTATGGGAGCTCTGTCGGTGGGAGTTTTAAATATAATAAAAACAAAAAATGCACCTTGGTAATTGTTTATTTAAACACTTTGAAACCTTCGTGTCGAAAAATTAAACTGACTCAGAATTTTCTTCCCTACATAAATAATCAATAATTGCAAAGGAAAGAAATTGAAAAAAAAAAAAGAATTTTCAAATTAGAAAAGAAATATATACATTGAAGATATTCGCTCCGGCTGGGACTCGAACCCAGGCCACTCGCTTGGAAGACCAGCGGTCTAGCCATTAGGCTATCGGAGTTCTGTCGAGCGGAGTCTTACTGCCTGACTGATACTGCCTGACTGACAGACTGACTCACTGACTGACTGATACTGACTGACTGACTCACTGACTGACCGAGACTGACTGACTAACTGCCTGACTGACTGAGACTGGACTGACTGACTGACTGACTGACTGACTGACTGACTAACTGACTGACTGAGACTGACTGACTGACTGCTTGACTCTCTGACTGGCTATTTCACTGACTGACTGAATGACTAAATGACTGACTGACACTGACTGACTGACTGCTTGACTGACTAACTGACTGGACAGGACTGACCGACTGACTGACTGACAGACTGACTGAATAAGGATGACTGACAGACTGACTGAATAAGGCTGACTGACTGACTGACTGACAGACTGACTGACTGCCTGACTGACTGACTGACTGAATGACTGACTGATTGACTGACCGAGACTGACTGACTGACTGACTGAGACTGGACTGGACTGACTGACTGACTGACTGACTGACTGAGACTGACTGACTGCTTTAGTGACTAACTGACTGCACAGGACTGACCGACTGACTGACTGCCTGACTGACTGACTGACTGAATGACTGACTGACTGAGACTAAATGACTGACTGCTTGACTGACTGGCTGAAGGACTAACTGACTGACTGAGTGACTGAGTGACTGGACTGACTGACTGAGACTGAATGACTGAGTGCTTGACTGATTGACTGTCAGACTGACTGACTGACTTCGCAAAAGGGAAAAATAAAAAAAAAAGAATTATAAAATTAGAAAAAAATATTTGCATTTAAGATTTCCTTTCCGGCTGGGATTTGAACCCAGGGCGACACTCATGGAAGCCCAACGCTCTCGCCAATATACTATCGGATCTCTGTTGATCGGTGTCTTAATTATAATAAAAACAAAAAATGCACCTTAGTAATTATTGATCTAAAATCTTTGAAATCTAAAGGTCGAATGATTAAACTGACTCAGAATTTTCTTCCGTACATAAATAATCCATATTTGCAAAAGAAAAAAATTAAAAAAAAAAAGAATCTTCAAATTAGAAGAGAAATATATACATGGAAGATTTTCGTTCCGGCCGGGACTCGAACCCAGTACCACGCGCTTGGAACCCAACGGTCTAGCCATTAGGCTATCGGAGCTCTGTCGATGGAAGTCTTAAATATAATAAAAACAAAAAATGCACCTTGGTAATTATTGATTCAAACACTTTGAAATTTACAGGTCGAATAATTAAACTGACTCAGAATTTTTCTCCCTACATAAATAATCAATATTCGCAAAAGAGAAAAATTAAAAAAAAAGAAGAAGAAATTTCAAATTAGAAACTAAAAGTATACATTGAAGATTTTCGTTCAGGCTGGGACTCGAACCCAGGGCCACTCGCTTGGAAGCCTAACACTCTAGCCATTAGTCTATGGGACCTCTGTCGGTGGGAGTTTTAAATATAATAAAAACAAAAAATGCACCTTGGTAATTGTTTATTTAAACACTTTGAAATCTTCGTGTCGAAAAATTAAACTGACTCAGAATTTTCTTCCCTACATAAATAATCAATAATTGCAAAGGAAAGAAATTGAAAAAAAAAAGAATTTTCAAATTAGAAAAGAAATATATACATTGAAGATATTCTCTCCGGCTGGGACTCGAACCCAGGCCACTCGCTTGGAAGACCAGCGGTCTAGCCATTAGGCTATCGGAGTTCTGTCGAGCGGAGTCTTACTGCCTGACTGATACTGCCTGACTGACAGACTGACTCACTGACTGACTGATACTGACTGACTGACTCACTGACTGACCGAGACTGACTGACTAACTGCCTGACTGACTGAGACTGGACTGACTGACTGACTGACTGACTGACTGACTAACTGACTGACTGAGACTGACTGACTGACTGCTTGACTCTCTGACTGGCTATTTCACTGACTGACTGAATGACTAAATGACTGACTGACACTGACTGACTGACTGCTTGACTACCTGACTGACTGCTTGACTGACTAACTGACTGGACAGGACTGACCGACTGACTGACTGACAGACTGACTGAATAAGGATGACTGACAGACTGACTGAATAAGGCTGACTGACTGACTGACTGACTGACTGAATAAGGCTGACCGACTGACTGACTGCCTGACTGACTGACTGACTGAATGACTGACTGACTGACTGACCGAGACTGACTGACTGACTGACTGAGACTGGACTGGACTGACTGACTGACTGACTGACTGAGACTGACTGACTGCTTTAGTGACTAACTGACTGCACAGGACTGACCGACTGACTGACTGACTGACTGCCTGACTGACTGACTGACTGAATGACTGACTGACTGAGACTAAATGACTGACTGCTTGACTGACTGGCTGAAGGACTAACTGACTGACTGAGTGACTGACTGACTGGACTGACTGACTGATACTGAATGACTGAGTGCTTGACTGATTGACTGTCAGACTGACTGACTGACTTCGCAAAAGGGAAAAATAAAAAAAAAGAATTATAAAATTAGAAAAAAATATTTGCATTTAAGATTTCCTTTCCGGCCGGGACTCGAACCCAGTAGCACGCGCTAGGAACCCAACGGTCTAGCCATTAGGCTATCGGAGCTCTGTCGATGGAAGTCTTAAATATAATAAGAACAAAAAATGCACCTTGGTAATTATTGATTCAAACACTTTGAAATTTACAGGTCGAATAATTAAACTGACTCAGAATTTTTCTCCCTACATAAATAATCAATATTCGCAAAAGAGAAAAATTAAAAAAAAAGAAGAAGAAATTTCAAATTAGAAACTAAAAGTATACATTGAAGATTTTCGTTCAGGCTGGGACTCGAACCCAGGGCCACTCGCTTGGAAGCCTAACACTCTAGCCATTAGTCTATGGGACCTCTGTCGGTGGGAGTTTTAAATATAATAAAAACAAAAAATGCACCTTGGTAATTGTTTATTTAAACACTTTGAAATCTTAGTGTCGAAAAATTAAACTGACTCAGAATTTTCTTCCCTACATAAATAATCAATAATTGCAAAGGAAAGAAATTGAAAAAAAAAGAATTTTCAAATTAGAAAAGAAATATATACATTGAAGATATTCTCTCCGGCTGGGACTCGAACCCAGGCCACTCGCTTGGAAGACCAGCGGTCTAGCCATTAGGCTATCGGAGTTCTGTCGAGCGGAGTCTTACTGCCTGACTGATACTGCCTGACTGACAGACTGACTCACTGACTGACTGATACTGACTGACTGACTCACTGACTGACCGAGACTGACTGACTAACTGCCTGACTGACTGAGACTGGACTGACTGACTGACTGACTGACTGACTGACTAACTGACTGACTGAGACTGACTGACTGACTGCTTGACTCTCTGACTGGCTATTTCACTGACTGACTGAATGACTAAATGACTGACTGACACTGACTGACTGACTGCTTGACTACCTGACTGACTGCTTGACTGACTAACTGACTGGACAGGACTGACCGACTGACTGACTGACAGACTGACTGAATAAGGATGACTGACAGACTGACTGAATAAGGATGACTGACTGACTGACTGACAGACTGACTGAATAAGGCTGACCGACTGACTGACTGCCTGACTGACTGACTGACTGAATGACTGACTGACTGACTGACCGAGACTGACTGACTGACTGACTGAGACTGGACTGGACTGACTGACTGACTGACTGAGACTGACTGACTGCTTTAGTGACTAACTGACTGCACAGGACTGACGGACTGACTGACTGAATGACTGACTGACTGAGACTAAATGACTGACTGCTTGACTGACTGGCTGAAGGACTAACTGACTGACTGAGTGACTGACTGACTGGACTGACTGACTGAGACTGAATGACTGAGTGCTTGACTGATTGACTGTCAGAATGACTGACTGACTTCGTAAAAGGGAAAAATAAAAAAAAAGAATTATAAAATTAGAAAAAAATATTTGCATTTAAGATTTCCTTTCCGGCCGGGACTCGAACCCAGTACCACGCGCTAGGAACCCAACGGTCTAGCCATTAGGCTATCGGAGCTCTGTCGATGGAAGTCTTAAATATAATAAAAACAAAAAATGCACCTTGGTAATTATTGATTCAAACACTTTGAAATTTACAGGTCGAATAATTAAACTGACTCAGAATTTTTCTCCCTACATAAATAATCAATATTCGCAAAAGAGAAAAATTAAAAAAAAAAGAAGAAGAAATTTCAAATTAGAAACTAAAAGTATACATTGAAGATTTTCGTTCAGGCTGGGACTCGAACCCAGGGCCACTCGCTTGGAAGCCTAACACTCTAGCCATTAGTCTATGGGAGCTCTGTCGGTGGGAGTTTTAAATATAATAAAAACAAAAAATGCACCTTGGTAATTGTTTATTCAAACACTTTGAAATCTTCGTGTCGAAAAATTAAACTCACTCAGAATTTTCTTCCCTACATAAATAATCAATAATTGCAAAGGAAAGAAATTGAAAAAAAAAAAGAATTTTCAAATTAGAAAAGAAATATATACATTGAAGATATTCGCTCCGGCTGGGACTCGAACCCAGGCCACTCGCTTGGAAGACCAGCGGTCTAGCCATTAGGCTATCGGAGTTCTATCGAGCGGAGTCTTACTGCCTGACTGATACTGCCTGACTGACAGACTGACTCACTGACTGACTGATACTGACTGACTGACTCACTGACTGACCGAGACTGACTGACTATTTGCCTGACTGACTGAGACTGGACTGACTGACTGACTGACTGACTGACTGACTAACTGACTGACTGAGACTGACTGACTGACTGCTTGACTCTCTGACTGGCTATTTCACTGACTGACTGAATGACTAAATGACTGACTGACACTGACTGACTGACTGCTTGACTACCTGACTGACTGCTTGACTGACTAACTGACTGGACAGGACTGACCGACTGACTGACTGACAGACTGACTGAATAAGGATGACTGACAGACTGACTGAATAAGGCTGACTGACTGACTGACTGACTGAATAAGGCTGACCGACTGACTGACTGCCTGACTGACTGACTGCTTTAGTGACTAACTGACTGCACAGGACTGACCGACTGACTGACTGACTGACTGCCTGACTGACTGACTGACTGACTGACTGACTGAATGACTGACTGACTGAGACTAAATGACTGACTGCTTGACTGACTGGCTGAAGGACTAACTGACTGACTGAGTGACTGACTGACTGGACTGACTGACTGAGACAGAATGACTGAGTGCTTGACTGATTGACTGTCAGACTGACTGACTGACTTCGCAAAAGGGAAAAATAAAAAAAAAAGAATTATAAAATTAGAAAAAAATATTTGCATTTAAGATTTCCTTTCCGGCTGGGATTTGAACCCAGGGCGACACTCATGGAAGCCCAACGCTCTCGCCAATATACTATCGGATCTCTGTTGATCGGTGTCTTAATTATAATAAAAACAAAAAAATGCACCTTAGTAATTATTGATCTAAAATCTTTGAAATCTAAAGGTCGAATGATTAAACTGACTCAGAATTTTCTTCCGTACATAAATAATCCATATTTGCAAAAGAAAGAAATTGAAAAAAAAAAGAATCTTCAAATTAGAAGAGAAATATATACATGGAAGATTTTCGTTCCGGCCGGGACTCGAACCCAGTACCACGCGCTTGGAACCCAACGGTCTAGCCACTAGGCTATCGGAGCTCTGTCGATGGAAGTCTTAAATATAATAAAAACAAAAAATGCACCTTGGTAATTATTGATTCAAACACTTTGAAATTTACAGGTCGAATAACTAAACTGACTCAGAATTTTTCTCCCTACATAAATAATCAATATTCGCAAAAGAGAAAAATTAAAAAAAAAAGAAGAAGAAATTTCAAATTAGAAACTAAAAGTATACATTGAAGATTTTCGTTCAGGCTGGGACTCGAACCCAGGGCCACTCGCTTGGAAGCCTAACACTCTAGCCATTAGTCTATGGGAGCTCTGTCGGTGGGAGTTTTAAATATAATAAAAACAAAAAATGCACCTTGGTAATTGTTTATTTAAACACTTTGAAATCTTCGTGTCGAAAAATTAAACTGACTTAGAATTTTCTTCCCTACATAAATAATCAATAATTGCAAAGGAAAGAAATTGAAAAAAAAAGAATTTTCAAATTAGAAAAGAAATATATACATTGAAGATATTCGCTCCGGCTGGGACTCGAACCCAGGCCACTCGCTTGGAAGACCAGCGGTCTAGCCATTAGGCTATCGGAGTTCTGTCGAGCGGAGTCTTACTGCCTGACTGATACTGCCTGACTCACAGACTGACTCACTGACTGACTGATACTGACTGACTGACTCACTGACTGACCGAGACTGACTGACTAACTGCCTGACTGACTGAGACTGGACTGACTGACTGACTGACTGACTGACTGACTAACTGACTGACTGAGACTGACTGACTGACTGCTTGACTCTCTGACTGGCTATTTCACTGACTGACTGAATGACTAAATGACTGACTGACACTGACTGACTGACTGCTTGACTACCTGACTGACTGCTTGACTGACTAACTGACTGGACAGGACTGACCGACTGACTGACTGACAGACTGACTGAATAAGGATGACTGACAGACTGACTGAATAAGGCTGACCGACTGACTGACTGCCTGACTGACTGACTGACTGAATGACTGACTGACTGACTGACCGAGACTGACTGACTGACTGACTGAGACTGGACTGGACTGACTGACTGACTGACTGACTGAGACTGACTGACTGCTTTAGTGACTAACTGACTGCACAGGACTGACCGACTGACTGACTGACTGACTGCCTGACTGACTGACTGAATGACTGACTGACTGAGACTAAATGACTGACTGCTTGACTGACTGGCTGAAGGACTAACTGACTGACTGAGTGACTGACTGACTGGACTGACTGACTGAGACTGAATGACTGAGTGCTTGACTGATTGACTGTCAGACTGACTGACTGACTTCGCAAAAGGGAAAAATAAAAAAAAAAGAATTATAAAATTAGAAAAAAATATTTGCATTTAAGATTTCCTTTCCGGCTGGGATTTGAACCCAGAGCGACACTCATGGAAGCCCAACGCTCTCGCCAATATACTATCGGATCTCTGCTGATCGGTGTCTTAATTATAATAAAAACAAAAAATGCACCTTAGTAATTATTGATCTAAAATCTTTGAAATCTAAAGGTCGAATGATTAAACTGACTCAGAATTTTCTTCCGTACATAAATAATCCATATTTGCAAAAGAAAGAAATTGAAAAAAAAAGAATCTTCAAATTAGAAGAGAAATATATACATGGAAGATTCTCGTTCCGGCCGGGACTCGAACCCAGTACCACGCGCTTGGAACCCAACGGTCTAGCCATTAGGCTATCGGAGCTCTGTCGATGGAAGTCTTAAATATAATAAAAACAAAAAATGCACCTTGGTAATTATTGATTCAAACACTTTGAAATTTACAGGTCGAATAATTAAACTGACTCAGAATTTTTCTCCCTACATAAATAATCAATATTCGCAAAAGAGAAAAATTAAAAAAAAAAGAAGAAGAAATTTCAAATTAGAAACTAAAAGTATACAGTGAAGATTTTCGTTCAGTCTATGGGAGCTCTGTCGGTGGGAGTTTTAAATATAATAAAAACAAAAAATGCACCTTGGTAATTGTTTATTTAAACACTTTGAAATCTTCGTGTCGAAAAATTAAACTGACTCAGAATTTTCTTCCCTACATAAATAATCAATAATTGCAAAGGAAAGAAATTGAAAAAAAAAAAGAATTTTCAAATTAGAAAAGAAATATATACATTGAAGATATTCGCTCCGGCTGGGACTCGCACCCAGGCCACTCGCTTGGAAGACCAGCGGTCTAGCCATTAGGCTATCGGAGTTCTGTCGAGCGGAGTCTTACTGCCTGACTGATACTGCCTGACTGACAGACTGACTCACTGACTGACTGATACTGACTGACTGACTCACTGACTGACCGAGACTGACTGACTAACTGCCTGACTGACTGAGACTGGACTGACTGACTGACTGACTGACTGACTGACTAACTGACTGACTGAGACTGACTGACTGACTGCTTGACTCTCTGACTGGCTATTTCACTGACTGACTGAATGACTAAATGACTGACTGACACTGACTGACTGACTGCTTGACTACCTGACTGACTGCTTGACTGACTAACTGACTGGACAGGACTGACCGACTGACTGACTGACAGACTGACTGAATAAGGATGACTGACAGACTGACTGAATAAGGTTGACTGACTGACTGACTGACTGACTGAATGACTGACTGACTGAATGACTGACTGACTGACTGACCGAGACTGACTGACTGACTGACTGAGACTGGACTGGACTGACTGACTGACTGAGACTGACTGACTGCTTTAGTGACTAACTGACTGCACAGGACTGACCGACTGACTGACTGACTGCCTGACTGACTGACTGACTGAATGACTGACTGACTGAGACTAAATGACTGACTGCTTGACTGACTGGCTGAAGGACTAACTGACTGACTGAGTGACTGACTGACTGGACTGACTGACTGAGACTGAATGACTGAGTGCTTGACTGATTGACTGTCAGACTGACTGACTGACTTCGCAAAAGGGAAAAATAAAAAAAAAAGAATTATAAAATTAGAAAAAAATATTTGCATTTAAGATTTCCTTTCCGGCTGGGATTTGAACCCAGGGCGACACTCATGGAAGCCCAACGCTCTCGCCAATATACTATCGGATCTCTGTTGATCGGTGTCTTAATTATAATAAAAACAAAAAATGCACCTTAGTAATTATTGATCTAAAATCTTTGAAATCTAAAGGTCGAATGATTAAACTGACTCAGAATTTTCTTCCGTACATAAATAATCCATATTTGCAAAAGAAAGAGATTGAAAAAAAAAAGAATCTTCAAATTAGAAGAGAAATATATACATGGAAGATTTTCGTTCCGGCCGGGACTCGAACCCAGTACCACGCGCTTGGAACCCAACGGTCTAGCCATTAGGCTATCGGAGCTCTGTCGATGGAAGTCTTAAATATAATAAAAACAAAAAATGCACCTTGGTAATTATTGATTCAAACACTTTGAAATTTACAGGTCGAATAATTAAACTGACTCAGAAATTTTCTCCCTACATAAATAATCAATATTCGCAAAAGAGAAAAATTAAAAAAAAAGAAGAAGAAATTTCAAATTAGAAACTAAAAGTATACATTGAAGATTTTCGTTCAGGCTGGGACTCGAACCCAGGGCCACTCGCTTGGAAGCCTAACACTCTAGCCATTAGTCTATGGGAGCTCTGTCGGTGGGAGTTTTAAATATAATAAAAACAAAAAATGCACCTTGGTAATTGTTTATTTAAACACTTTGAAATCTTCGTGTCGAAAAATTAAACTGACTCAGAATTTTCTTCCCTACATAAATAATCAATAATTGCAAAGGAAAGAAATTGGAAAAAAAAATAATTTTCAAATAAGAAAAGAAATATATACATTGAAGATTTTCGCTCCGGCTGGGACTCGAACCCAGGCCACTCGCTTGGAAGACCAGCGGTCTAGCCATTAGGCTATCGGAGTTCTGTCAAGCGGAGTCTTACTGCCTGACTGATACTGCCTGACTGACAGACTGACTCACTGACTGACTGATACTGACTGACTGACTCACTGACTGACCGAGACTGACTGACTAACTGCCTGACTGACTGAGACTGGACTGACTGACTGACTGACTAACTGACTGACTGAGACTGACTGACTGACTGCTTGACTCTCTGACTGGCTATTTCACTGACTGACTGAATGACTAAATGACTGACTGACACTGACTGACTGACTGCTTGACTACCTGACTGACTGCTTGACTGACTAACTGACTGGACAGGACTGACCGACTGACTGACTGACAGACTGACTGAATAAGGATGACTGACAGACTGACTGAATAAGGCTGACTGACTGACTGACTGACAGACTGACTGACTGCCTGACTGACTGACTGACTGAATGACTGACTGACTGACTGACCGAGACTGACTGACTGACTGACTGAGACTGGACTGGACTGACTGACTGACTGACTGACTGACTGACTGACTGACTGAGACTGACTGACTGCTTTAGTGACTAACTGACTGCACAGGACTGACCGACTGACTGACTGCCTGACTGACTGACTGACTGAATGACTGACTGACTGAGACTAAATGACTGACTGCTTGACTGACTGGCTGAAGGACTAACTGACTGACTGAGTGACTGACTGACTGGACTGACTGACTGAGACTGAATGACTGAGTGCTTGACTGATTGACTGTCAGACTGACTGACTGACTTCGCAAAAGGGAAAAATAAAAAAAAAAGAATTATAAAATTAGAAAAAAATATTTGCATTTAAGATTTCCTTTCCGGCTGGGATTTGAACCCAGGGCGACACTCATGAAAGCCCAACGCTCTCGCCAATATACTATCGCATCTCTGTTGACCGGTGTCTTAATTATAATAAAAACAAAAAATGCACCTTAGTAATTATTGATCTAAAATCTTTGAAATCTAAAGGTCGAATGATTAAACTGACTCAGAATTTTCTTCCGTACATAAATAATCCATATTTGCAAAAGAAAGAAATTGAAAAAAAAAAGAATCTTCAAATTAGAAGAGAAATATATACATGGAAGATTTTCGTTCCGGCCGGGACTCGAACCCAGTACCACGCGCTTGGAACCCAACGGTCTAGCCATTAGGCTATCGGAGCTCTGTCGATGGAAGTCTTAAATATAATAAAAACAAAAAATGCACCTTGGTAATTATTGATTCAAACACTTTGAAATTAACAGGTCGAATAATTAAACTGACTCAGAATTTTTCTCCCTACATAAATAATCAATATTCGCAAAAGAGAAAAATTAAAAAAAAAAGAAGAAGAAATTTCAAATTAGAAACTAAAAGTATACATTGAAGATTTTCGTTCAGGCTGGGACTCGAACCCAGGGCCACTCGCTTGGAAGCCTAACACTCTAGCCATTAGTCTATGGGAGCTCTGTCGGTGGGAGTTTTAAATATAATAAAAACAAAAAATGCACCTTGGTAATTGTTTATTTAAACACTTTGAAATCTTCGTGTCGAAAAATTAAACTGACTCAGAATTTTCTTCCCTACATAAATAATCAATAATTGCAAAGGAAAGAAATTGAAAAAAAAAAAGAATTTTCAAATTAGAAAAGAAATATATACATTGAAGATATTCGCTCCGGCTGGGACTCGAACCCAGGCCACTCGCTTGGAAGACCAGCGGTCTAGCCATTAGGCTATCGGAGTTCTGTCGAGCGGAGTCTTACTGCCTGACTGATACTGCCTGACTGACAGACTGACTCACTGACTGACTGATACTGACTGACTGACTCACTGACTGACCGAGACTGACTGACTAACTGCCTGACTGACTGAGACTGGACTGACTGACTGACTGACTGACTGACTGACTAACTGACTGACTGAGACTGACTGACTGACTGCTTGACTCTCTGACTGGCTATTTCACTGACTGACTGAATGACTAAATGACTGACTGACACTGACTGACTGACTGCTTGACTACCTGACTGACTGCTTGACTGACTAACTGACTGGACAGGACTGACCGACTGACTGACTGACAGACTGACTGAATAAGGATGACTGACAGACTGACTGAATAAGGCTGACTGACTGACTGACTGACAGACTGACTGAATAAGGCTGACCGACTGACTGACTGCCTGACTGACTGACTGACTGAATGACTGACTGACAGACTGACCGAGACTGACTGACTGACTGAGACTGGACTGGACTGACTGACTGACTGACTGACTGAGACTGACTGACTGCTTTAGTGACTAACTGACTGCACAGGACTGACCGACTGACTGACTGACTGACTGCCTGACTGACTGACTGACTGAATGACTGACTGACTGAGACTAAATGACTGACTGCTTGACTGACTGGCTGAAGGACTAACTGACTGACTGAGTGACTGACTGACTGGACTGACTGACTGAGACTGAATGACTGAGTGCTTGACTGATTGACTGTCAGACTGACTGACTGACTTCGCAAAAGGGAAAAATAAAAAAAAAAGAATTATAAAATTAGAAAAAAATATTTGCATTTAAGATTTCCTTTCCGGCTGGGATTTGAACCCAGGGCGACACTCATGGAAGCCCATCGCTCTCGCCAATATACTATTGGATCTCTGTTGATCGGTGTCTCAATTATAATAAAAACAAAAAATGCACCTTAGTAATTATTGATCTAAAATCTTTGAAATCTATAGGTCGAATGATTAAACTGACTCAGAATTTTCTTCCGTACATAAATAATCCATATTTGCAAAAGAAAGAAATTGAAAAAAAAAAATCTTCAAATTAGAAGAGAAATATATACATGGAAGATTTTCATTCCGGCCGGGACTCGAACCCAGTACCACGCGCTTGGAACCCAACGGTCTAGCCATTAGGCTATCGGAGCTCTGTCGATGGAAGTCTTAAATATAATAAAAACAAAAAATGCACCTTGGTAATTATTGATTCAAACACTTTGAAATTTACAGGTCGAATAATTAAACTGACTCAGAATTTTTCTCCCTACATAAATAATCAATATTCGCAAAAGAGAAAAATTTAAAAAAAAGAAGAAGAAATTTCAAATTAGAAACTAAAATTATACATTGAAGATTTTCGTTCAGGCTGGGACTCGAACCCAGGGCCACTCGCTTGGAAGCCTAACACTCTAGCCATTAGTCTATGGGAGCTCTGTCGGTGGGAGTTTTAAATATAATAAAAACAAAAAATGCACCTTGGTAATTGTTTATTTAAACACTTTGAAACCTTCGTGTCGAAAAATTAAACTGACTCAGAATTTTCTTCCCTACATAAATAATCAATAATTGCAAAGGAAAGAAATTGAAAAAAAAAAAAGAATTTTCAAATTAGAAAAGAAATATATACATTGAAGATATTCGCTCCGGCTGGGACTCGAACCCAGGCCACTCGCTTGGAAGACCAGCGGTCTAGCCATTAGGCTATCGGAGTTCTGTCGAGCGGAGTCTTACTGCCTGACTGATACTGCCTGACTGACAGACTGACTCACTGACTGACTGATACTGACTGACTGACTCACTGACTGACCGAGACTGACTGACTAACTGCCTGACTGACTGAGACTGGACTGACTGACTGACTGACTGACTGACTGACTGACTAACTGACTGACTGAGACTGACTGACTGACTGCTTGACTCTCTGACTGGCTATTTCACTGACTGACTGAATGACTAAATGACTGACTGACACTGACTGACTGACTGCTTGACTGACTAACTGACTGGACAGGACTGACCGACTGACTGACTGACAGACTGACTGAATAAGGATGACTGACAGACTGACTGAATAAGGCTGACTGACTGACTGACTGACAGACTGACTGACTGCCTGACTGACTGACTGACTGAATGACTGACTGATTGACTGACCGAGACTGACTGACTGACTGACTGAGACTGGACTGGACTGACTGACTGACTGACTGACTGACTGAGACTGACTGACTGCTTTAGTGACTAACTGACTGCACAGGACTGACCGACTGACTGACTGCCTGACTGACTGACTGACTGAATGACTGACTGACTGAGACTAAATGACTGACTGCTTGACTGACTGGCTGAAGGACTAACTGACTGACTGAGTGACTGAGTGACTGGACTGACTGACTGAGACTGAATGACTGAGTGCTTGACTGATTGACTGTCAGACTGACTGACTGACTTCGCAAAAGGGAAAAATAAAAAAAAAAGAATTATAAAATTAGAAAAAAATATTTGCATTTAAGATTTCCTTTCCGGCTGGGATTTGAACCCAGGGCGACACTCATGGAAGCCCAACGCTCTCGCCAATATACTATCGGATCTCTGTTGATCGGTGTCTTAATTATAATAAAAACAAAAAATGCACCTTAGTAATTATTGATCTAAAATCTTTGAAATCTAAAGGTCGAATGATTAAACTGACTCAGAATTTTCTTCCGTACATAAATAATCCATATTTGCAAAAGAAAAAAATTAAAAAAAAAAAGAATCTTCAAATTAGAAGAGAAATATATACATGGAAGATTTTCGTTCCGGCCGGGACTCGAACCCAGTACCACGCGCTTGGAACCCAACGGTCTAGCCATTAGGCTATCGGAGCTCTGTCGATGGAAGTCTTAAATATAATAAAAACAAAAAATGCACCTTGGTAATTATTGATTCAAACACTTTGAAATTTACAGGTCGAATAATTAAACTGACTCAGAATTTTTCTCCCTACATAAATAATCAATATTCGCAAAAGAGAAAAATTAAAAAAAAAGAAGAAGAAATTTCAAATTAGAAACTAAAAGTATACATTGAAGATTTTCGTTCAGGCTGGGACTCGAACCCAGGGCCACTCGCTTGGAAGCCTAACACTCCAGCCATTAGTCTATGGGAGCTCTGTCGGTGGGAGTTTTAAATATAATAAAAACAAAAAATGCACCTTGGTAATTGTTTATTTAAACACTTTGAAACCTTTGTGTCGAAAAATTAAACTGACTCAGAATTTTCTTCCCTACATAAATAATCAATAATTGCAAAGGAAAGAAATTGAAAAAAAAAGAATTTTCAAATTAGAAAAGAAATATATACAATGAAGATATTCGCTCCGGCTGGGACTCGAACCCAGGCCACTCGCTTGGAAGACCAGCGGTCTAGCCATTAGGCTATCGGAGTTCTGTCGAGCGGAGTCTTACTGCCTGACTGATACTGCCTGACTGACAGACTGACTCACTGACTGACTGATACTGACTGACTGACTCACTGACTGACCGAGACTGACTGACTAACTGCCTGACTGACTGAGACTGGACTGACTGACTGACTGACTGACTGACTGACTAACTGACTGACTGAGACTGACTGACTGACTGCTTGACTCTCTGACTGGCTATTTCACTGACTGACTGAATGACTAAATGACTGACTGACACTGACTGACTGACTGCTTGACTACCTGACTGACTGCTTGACTGACTAACTGACTGGACAGGACTGACCGACTGACTGACTGACAGACTGACTGAATAAGGATGACTGACAGACTGACTGAATAAGGCTGACTGACTGACTGACTGACAGACTGACTGAATAAGGCTGACCGACTGACTGACTGCCTGACTGACTGACTGACTGAATGACTGACTGACAGACTGACCGAGACTGACTGACTGACTGACTGAGACTGGACTGGACTGACTGACTGACTGACTGACTGAGACTGACTGACTGCTTTAGTGACTAACTGACTGCACAGGACTGACCGACTGACTGACTGCCTGACTGACTGACTGACTGAATGACTGACTGACTGAGACTAAATGACTGACTGCTTGACTGACTGGCTGAAGGACTAACTGACTGACTGAGTGACTGACTGACTGGACTGACTGACTGAGACTGAATGACTGAGTGCTTGACTGATTGACTGTCAGACTGACTGACTGACTTCGCAAAAGGGAAAAATAAAAAAAAAAGAATTATAAAATTAGAAAAAATATTTGCATTTAAGATTTCCTTTCCGGCTGGGATTTGAACCCAGGGCGACACTCATGGAAGCCCAACGCTCTCGCCAATATACTATCGGATCTCTGTTGATCGGTGTCTTAATTATAATAAAAACAAAAAATGCACCTTAGTAATTATTGATCTAAAATCTTTGAAATCTAAAGGTCGAATGATTAAACTGACTCAGAATTTTCTTCCGTACATAAATAATCCATATTTGCAAAAGAAAGAAATTGAACAAAAAAAGAATCTTCAAATTAGAAGAGAAATATATACATGGAAGATTTTCGTTCCGGCCGGGACTCGAACCCAGTACCACGCGCTTGGAACCCAACGGTCTAACCATTAGGCTATCGGAGCTCTGTCGATGGAAGTCTTAAATATAATAAAAACAAAAAATGCACCTTGGTAATTATTGATTCAAACACTTTGAAATTTACAGGTCGAATAATTAAACTGACTCAGAATTTTTCTCCCTACATAAATAATCAATATTCGCAAAAGAGAAAAATTAAAAAAAAAGAAGAAGAAATTTCAAATTTGAAACTAAAAGTATACATTGAAGATTTTCGTTCAGGCTGGGACTCGAACCCAGGGCCACTCGCTTGGAAGCCTAACACTCTAGCCATTAGTCTATGGGAGCTCTGTCGGTGGGAGTTTTAAATATAATAAAAACAAAAAATGCACCTTGGTAATTGTTTATTTAAACACTTTGAAATCTTCGTGTCGAAAAATTAAACTGACTCAGAATTTTCTTCCCTACATAAATAATCAATAATTGCAAAGGAAAGAAATTGAAAAAAAAAAGAATTTTCAAATTAGAAAAGAAATATATACATTGAAGATATTCGCTCCGGCTTGGACTCGAACCCAGGCCACTCGCTTGGAAGACCAGCGGTCTAGCCATTAGGCTATCGGAGTTCTGTCGAGCGGAGTCTTACTGCCTGACTGATACTGCCTGACTGACAGACTGACTCACTGACTGACTGATACTGACTCACTGACTGACTGATACTGACTGACTGACTCACTGACTGACCGAGACTGACTGACTAACTGCCTGACTGACTGAGACTGGACTGACTGACTGACTGACTGACTGACTGACTAACTGACTGACTGAGACTGACTGACTGACTGCTTGACTCTCTGACTGGCTATTTCACTGACTGACTGAATGACTAAATGACTGACTGACACTGACTGACTGACTGCTTGACTACCTGACTGACTGCTTGACTGACTAACTGACTGGACAGGACTGACCGACTGACTGACAGACTGACTGAATAAGGATGACTGACAGACTGACTGAATAAGGCTGACTGACTGACTGACTGACTGACTGACTGAATAAGGCTGACCGACTGACTGACTGCCTGACTGACTGACTGACTGAATGACTGACTGACTGACTGACCGAGACTGACTGACTGACTGACTGACTGAGACTGACTGACTGCTTTAGTGACTAACTGACTGCACAGGACTGACCGACTGACTGACTGCCTGACTGACTGACTGACTGAATGACTGACTGACTGAGACTAAATGACTGACTGCTTGACTGACTGGCTGAAGGACTAACTGACTGACTGAGTGACTGACTGACTGGACTGACTGACTGAGACTGAATGACTGAGTGCTTGACTGATTGACTGTCAGACTGACTGACTGACTTCGCAAAAGGGAAAAATAAAAAAAAAAGAATTATAAAATTAGAAAAAAATATTTGCATTTAAGATTTCCTTTCCGGCTGGGATTTGAACCCAGGGCGACACTCATGGAAGCCCAACGCTCTCGCCAATATACTATCGGATCTCTGTTGATCGGTGTCTTAATTATAATAAAAACAAAAAATGCACCTTAGTAATTATTGATCTAAAATCTTTGAAATCTAAAGGTCAAATGATTAAACTGACTCAGAATTTTCTTCCGTACATAAATAATCCATATTTGCAAAAGAAAGAAATTGAACAAAAAAAGAATCTTCAAATTAGAAGAGAAATATATACATGGAAGATTTTCGTTCCGGCCGGGACTCGAACCCAGTACCACGCGCTTGGAACCCAACGGTCTAGCCATTAGGCTATCGGAGCTCTGTCGATGGAAGTCTTAAATATAATAAAAACAAAAAATGCACCTTGGTAATTATTGATTCAAACACTTTGAAATTTACAGGTCGAATAATTAAACTGACTCAGAATTTTTCTCCCTACATAAATAATCAATATTCGCAAAAGAGAAAAATTATAAAAAAAGAAGAAGAAATTTCAAATTAGAAACTAAAAGTATACATTGAAGATTTTCGTTCAGGCTGGGACTCGAACCCAGGGCCACTCGCTTGGAAGCCTAACACTCTAGCCATTAGTCTATGGGAGCTCTGTCGGTGGGAGTTTTAAATATAATAAAAACAAAAAATGCACCTTGGTAATTGTTTATTTAAACACTTTGAAATCTTCGTGTCGAAAAATTAAACTGACTCAGAATTTTCTTCCCTACATAAATAATCAATAATTGCAAAGGAAAGAAATTGAAAAAAAAAAAGAATTTTCAAATTAGAAAAGAAATATATACATTGAAGATATTCGCTCCGGCTGGGACTCGAACCCAGGCCACTCGCTTGGAAGACCAGCGGTCTAGCCATTAGGCTATCGGAGTTCTGTCGAGCGGAGTCTTACTGCCTGACTGATACTGCCTGACTGACAGACTGACTCACTGACTGACTGATACTGACTGACTGACTCACTGACTGACCGAGACTGACTGACTAACTGCCTGACTGACTGAGACTGGACTGACTGACTGACTGACTGACTGACTGACTAACTGACTGACTGAGACTGACTGACTGACTGCTTGACTCTCTGACTGGCTATTTCACTGACTGACTGAATGACTAAATGACTGACTGACACTGACTGACTGACTGCTTGACTACCTGACTGACTGCTTGACTGACTAACTGACTGGACAGGACTGACCGACTGACTGACTGACAGACTGACTGAATAAGGATGACTGACAGACTGACTGAATAAGGCTGACTGACTGACTGACTGACAGACTGACTGAATAAGGCTGACCGACTGACTGACTGCCTGACTGACTGACTGACTGAATGACTGACTGACTGACTGACCGAGACTGGACTGGACTGACTGACTGACTGACTGACTGAGACTGACTGACTGCTTTAGTGACTAACTGACTGCACAGGACTGACCGACTGACTGACTGACTGACTGCCTGACTGACTGACTGACTGAATGACTGACTGACTGAGACTAAATGACTGACTGCTTGACTGACTGGCTGAAGGACTAACTGACTGACTGAGTGACTGACTGACTGGACTGACTGACTGAGACTGAATGACTGAGTGCTTGACTGATTGACTGTCAGACTGACTGACTGACTTCGCAAAAGGGAAAAATAAAAAAAAAAAAGAATTATAAAATTAGAAAAAAATATTTGCATTTAAGATTTCCTCTCCGGCTGGGATTTGAACCCAGGGCGACACTCATGGAAGCCCAACGCTCTCGCCAATATACTATCGGATCTCTGTTGACCGGTGTCTTAATTATAATAAAAACAAAAAATGCACCTTAGTAATTATTGATCTAAAATCTTTGAAATCTAAAGGTCGAATGATTAAACTGACTCAGAATTTTCTTCCGTACATAAATAATCCATATTTGCAAAAGAAAGAAATTGAACAAAAAAAGAATCTTCAAATTAGAAGAGAAATATATACATGGAAGATTTTCGTTCCGGCCGGGACTCGAACCCAGTACCACGCGCTTGGAACCCAACGGTCTAGCCATTAGGCTATCGGAGCTCTGTCGATGGAAGTCTTAAATATAATAAAAACAAAAAATGCACCTTGGTAATTATTGATTCAAACACTTTGAAATTTACAGGTCGAATAATTAAACTGACTCAGAATTTTTCTCCCTACATAAATAATCAATATTCGCAAAAGAGAAAAATTAAAAAAAAAGAAGAAGAAATTTCAAATTAGAAACTAAAAGTATACATTGAAGATTTTCGTTCAGGCTGGGACTCGAACCCAGGGCCAATCGCTTGGAAGCCTAACACTCTAGCCATTAGTCTATGGGAGCTCTGTCGGTGGGAGTTTTAAATATAATAAAAACAAAAAATGCACCTTGGTAATTGTTTATTTAAACACTTTGAAATCTTCGTGTCGAAAAATTAAACTGACTCAGAATTTTCTTCCCTACATAAATAATCAATAATTGCAAAGGAAAGAAATTGAAAAAAAAAAGAATTTTCAAATTAGAAAAGAAATATATACATTGAAGATATTCGCTCCGGCTGGGACTCGAACCCAGGCCACTCGCTTGGAAGACCAGCGGTCTAGCCAGTAGGCTATCGGAGTTCTGTCGAGCGGAGTCTTACTGCCTGACTGATACTGCCTGACTGACAGACTGACTCACTGACTGACTGATACTGACTGACTGACTCACTGACTGACCGAGACTGACTGACTAACTGCCTGACTGACTGAGACTGGACTGACTGACTGACTGACTGACTGACTGACTAACTGACTGACTGAGACTGACTGACTGACTGCTTGACTCTCTGACTGGCTATTTCACTGACTGACTGAATGACTAAATGACTGACTGACACTGACTGACTGACTGCTTGACTACCTGACTGACTGCTTGACTGACTAACTGACTGGACAGGACTGACCGACTGACTGACTGACAGACTGACTGAATAAGGATGACTGACAGACTGACTGAATAAGGCTGACTGACTGACTGACTGACAGACTGACTGAATAAGGCTGACCGACTGACTGACTGCCTGACTGACTGACTGACTGAATGACTGACTGACTGACTGACCGAGACTGGACTGGACTGACTGACTGACTGACTGACTGAGACTGACTGACTGCTTTAGTGACTAACTGACTGCACAGGACTGACCGACTGACTGACTGACTGACTGCCTGACTGACTGACTGACTGAATGACTGACTGACTGAGACTAAATGACTGACTGCTTGACTGACTGGCTGAAGGACTAACTGACTGACTGAGTGACTGACTGACTGGACTGACTGACTGAGACTGAATGACTGAGTGCTTGACTGATTGACTGTCAGACTGACTGACTGACTTCGCAAAAGGGAAAAATAAAAAAAAAAAGAATTATAAAATTAGAAAAAAATATTTGCATTTAAGATTTCCTCTCCGGCTGGGATTTGAACCCAGGGCGACACTCATGGAAGCCCAACGCTCTCGCCAATATACTATCGGATCTCTGTTGACCGGTGTCTTAATTATAATAAAAACAAAAAATGCACCTTAGTAATTATTGATCTAAAATCTTTGAAATCTAAAGGTCGAATGATTAAACTGACTCAGAATTTTCTTCCGTACATAAATAATCCATATTTGCAAAAGAAAGAAATTGAACAAAAAAAGAATCTTCAAATTAGAAGAGAAATATATACATGGAAGATTTTCGTTCCGGCCGGGACTCGAACCCAGTACCACGCGCTTGGAACCCAACGGTCTAGCCATTAGGCTATCGGAGCTCTGTCGATGGAAGTCTTAAATATAATAAAAACAAAAAATGCACCTTGGTAATTATTGATTCAAACACTTTGAAATTTACAGGTCGAATAATTAAACTGACTCAGAATTTTTCTCCCTACATAAATAATCAATATTCGCAAAAGAGAAAAATTAAAAAAAAAGAAGAAGAAATTTCAAATTAGAAACTAAAAGTATACATTGAAGATTTTCGTTCAGGCTGGGACTCGAACCCAGGGCCAATCGCTTGGAAGCCTAACACTCTAGCCATTAGTCTATGGGAGCTCTGTCGGTGGGAGTTTTAAATATAATAAAAACAAAAAATGCACCTTGGTAATTGTTTATTTAAACACTTTGAAATCTTCGTGTCGAAAAATTAAACTGACTCAGAATTTTCTTCCCTACATAAATAATCAATAATTGCAAAGGAAAGAAATTGAAAAAAAAAAGAATTTTCAAATTAGAAAAGAAATATATACATTGAAGATATTCGCTCCGGCTGGGACTCGAACCCAGGCCACTCGCTTGGAAGACCAGCGGTCTAGCCAGTAGGCTATCGGAGTTCTGTCGAGCGGAGTCTTACTGCCTGACTGATACTGCCTGACTGACAGACTGACTCACTGACTGACTGATACTGACTGACTGACTCACTGACTGACCGAGACTGACTGACTAACTGCCTGACTGACTGAGACTGGACTGACTGACTGACTGACTGACTGACTGACTAACTGACTGACTAACTGACTGAATGAGACTGACTGACTGACTGCTTGACTCTCTGACTGGCTATTTCACTGACTGACTGAATGACTAAATGACTGACTGACACTGACTGACTGACTGCTTGACTACCTGACTGACTGCTTGACTGACTAACTGACTGGACAGGACTGACCGACTGACTGACTGACAGACTGACTGAATAAGGATGACTGACAGACTGACTGAATAAGGCTGACTGACTGACTGACTGACAGACTGACTGAATAAGGCTGACCGACTGACTGACTGCCTGACTGACTGACTGACTGAATGACTGACTGACTGACCGAGACTGACTGACTGACTGACTGAGACTGGACTGGACTGACTGACTGACTGACTGACTGAGACTGACTGACTGCTTTAGTGACTAACTGACTGCACAGGACTGACCGACTGACTGACTGCCTGACTGACTGACTGACTGAATGACTGACTGACTGAGACTAAATGACTGACTGCTTGACTGACTGGCTGAAGGACTAACTGACTGACTGACTGACAGACTGACTGAATAAGGATGACTGACAGACTGACTGAATAAGGCTGACTGACTGACTGACCGACAGACTGACTGAATAAGGCTGACCGACTGACTGACTGCCTGACTGACTGACTGAATGACTGACTGACTGACTGACCGAGACTGACTGACTGACTGACTGAGACTGGACTGGACTGACTGACTGACTGACTGAGACTGACTGACTGCTTTAGTGACTGCACAGGACTGACCGACTGACTGACTGACTGACTGACTGACTGAATGACTGACTGACTGAGACTAAATGACTGACTGTTTGACTGACTGGCTGAAGGACTAACTGACTGACTGACTGGACTGACTGACTGAGACTGAATGACTGAGTGCTTGACTGATTGACTGTCAGACTGACTGACTGACTTCGCAAAAGGGAAAAATAAAAAAAAAAGAATTATAAAATTAGAAAAAAATATTTGCATTTAAGATTTCCTTTCCGGCTGGGATTTGAACCCAGGGCGACACTCATGGAAGCCCAACGCTCTCGCCAATTTACTATCGGATCTCTGTTGATTGGTGTCTTAATTATAATAAAAACAAAAAATGCACCTTAGTAATTATTGATCTAAAATCTTTGAAATCTAAAGGTCGAATGATTAAACTGACTCAGAATTTTCTTCCGTACATAAATAATCCATATTTGCAAAAGAAAGAAATTGAAAAAAAAAAGAATCTTCAAATTAGAAGAGAAATATATACATGGAAGATTTTCGTTCCGGCCGGGACTCGAACCCAGTACCACGCGCTTGGGACCCAACGGCCTAGCCATTAGGCTATCGGAGCTCTGTCGATGGAAGTCTTAAATATAATAAAAACAAAAAATGCACCTTGGTAATTATTGATTCAAACACTTTGAAATTTACAGGTCGAATAATTAAACTGACTCAGAATTTTTCTCCCTACATAAATAATCAATATTCGCAAAAGAGAAAAATTAAAAAAAAAGAAGAAGAAATTTCTAATTAGAAACTAAAAGTATACATTGAAGATTTTCGTTCAGGCTGGGACTCGAACCCAGGGCCACTCGCTTGGAAGCCTAACACTCTAGCCATTAGTCTATGGGAGCTCTGTCGGTGGGAGTTTTAAATATAATAAAAACAAAAAATGCACCTTGGTAATTGTTTATTTAAACACTTTGAAATCTTCGTGTCGAAAAATTAAACTGACTCAGAATTTTCTTCCCTACATAAATAATCAATAATTGCAAAGGAAAGAAATTGAAAAAAAAAAGAATTTTCAAATTAGAAAAGAAATATATACATTGAAGATATTCGCTCCGGCTGGGACTCGAACCCAGGCCACTCGCTTGGAAGACCAGCGGTCTAGCCATTAGGCTATCGGAGTTCTGTCGAGCGGAGTCTTACTGCCTAAATGATACTGCCTGACTGACAGACTGACTCACTGACTGACTGATACTGACTGACTGACTCACTGACTGACTGAGACTGGACTGACTGACTGACTGACTGACTAACTGACTGACTGAGACTGACTGACTGACTGCTTGACTCTCTGACTGGCTATTTCACTGACTGACTGAATGACTAAATGACTGACTGACACTGACTGACTGACTGCTTGACTACCTGACTGACTGCTTGACTGACTAACTGACTGGACAGGACTGACCGACTGACAGACTGACAGACTGACTGAATAAGGATGACTGACAGACTGACTGAATAAGGCTGACTGACTGACTGACTGACAGACTGACTGAATAAGGCTGACCGACTGACTGACTGCCTGACTGACTGACTGACTGAATGACTGACTGACTGACTGACTGACTGACTGACTGAGACTGGACTGGACTGACTGACTGACTGACTGACTGAGACTGACTGACTGCTTTAGTGACTAACTGACTGCACAGGACTGACCGACTGACTGACTGACTGACTGCCTGACTGACTGACAGACTGAATGACTGACTGACTGAGACTAAATGACTGACTGCTTGACTGACTTGCTGAAGGACTAACTGACTGACTGAGTGACTGACTGACTGGACTGACTGACTGAGACTGAATGACTGAGTGCTTGACTGATTGACTGTCAGACTGACTGACTGACTTCGCAAAAGGGAAAAATAAAAAAAAAAGAATTATAAAATTAGAAAAAAATATTTGCATTTAAGATTTCCTTTCCGGCCGGGACTCGAACCCAGTACCACGCGCTAGGAACATAACGGTCTAGCCATTAGGCTATCGGAGCTCTGTCGATGGAAGTCTTAAATATAATAAAAACAAAAAATGCACCTTGGTAATTATTGATTCAAACACTTTGAAATTTACAGGTCGAATAATTAAACTGACTCAGAATTTTTCTCCCTACATAAATAATCAATATTCGCAAAAGAGAAAAATTAAAAAAAAAAGAAGAAGAAATTTCAAATTAGAAACTAAAAGTATACATTGAAGATTTTCGTTCAGGCTGGGACTCGAACCCAGGGCTACTCGCTTGGAAGCCTAACACTCTAGCCATTAGTCTATGGGAGCTCTGTCGGTGGGAGTTTTAAATATAATAAAAACAAAAAATGCACCTTGGTAATTGTTTATTTAAACACTTTGAAATCTTCGTGTCGAAAAATTAAACTGACTCAGAATTTTCTTCCCTACATAAATAATCAATAATTGCAAAGGAAAGAAATTGAAAAAAAAAAAGAATTTTCAAATTAGAAAAGAAATATATACATTGAAGATATTCGCTCCGGCTGGGACTCGAACCCAGGCCACTCGCTTGGAAGACCAGCGGTCTAGCCATTAGGCTATCGGAGTTCTGTCGAGCGGAGTCTTACTGCCTGACTGATACTGCCTGACTGACAGACTGACTCACTGACTGACTGATACTGACTGACTGACTCACTGACTGACCGAGACTGACTGACTAACTGCCTGACTGACTGACTGACTGACTGACTGACTAACTGACTGACTGAGACTGACTGACTCACTGCTTGACTCTCTGACTGGCTATTTCACTGACTGACTGAATGACTAAATGACTGACTGACACTGACTGACTGACTGCTTGACTACCTGACTGACTGCTTGACTGACTAACTGACTGGACAGGACTGACCGACTGACTGACTGACAGACTGACTGAATAAGGATGACTGACAGACTGACTGAATAAGGCTGACTGACTGACTGACTGACAGACTGACTGAATAAGGCTGACCGACTGACTGACTGCCTGACTGACTGACTGACTGAATGACTGACTGACTGACCGAGACTGACTGACTGACTGACTGAGACTGGACTGGACTGACTGACTGACTGACTGACTGAGACTGACTGACTGCTTTAGTGACTAACTGACTGCACAGGACTGACCGACTGACTGACTGACTGACTGCCTGACTGACTGACTGACTGAATGACTGACTGACTGAGACTAAATGACTGACTGCTTGACTGACTGGCTGAAGGACTAACTGACTGACTGAGTGACTGACTGACTGGACTGACTGACTGAGACTGAATGACTGAGTGCTTGACTGATTGACTGTCAGACTGACTGACTGACTTCGCAAAAGGGAAAAATAAAAAAAAAAAAGAATTATAAAATTAGAAAAAAATATTTGCATTTAAGATTTCCATTCCGGCTGGGATTTGAACCCAGGGCGACACTCATGGAAGCCCAACGCTCTCGCCAATATACTATCGGATCTCTGTTGATCGGTGTCTTAATTATAATAAAAACAAAAAATGCACCTTAGTAATTATTGATCTAAAATCTTTGAAATCTAAATGTCGAATGATTAAACTGACTCAGAATTTTCTTCCGCACATAAATAATCCATATTTGCAAAAGAAAGAAATTGAAAAAAAAAAGAATCTTCAAATTAGAAGAGAAATATATACATGGAAGATTTTCGTTCCGGCCGGGACTCGAACCCAGTACCACGCGCTTGGAACCCAACGGTCTAGCCATTAGGCTATCGGAGCTCTGTCGATGGAAGTCTTAAATATAATAAAAACAAAAAATGCACCTTGGTAATTATTGATTCAAACACTTTGAAATTTACAGGTCGAATAATTAAACTGACTCAGAATTTTTCTCCCTACATAAATAATCAATATTCGCAAAAGAGAAAAATTAAAAAAAAAGAAGAAGAAATTTCAAATTAGAAACTAAAAGTATACATTGAAGATTTTCGTTCAGGCTGGGACTCGAACCCAGGGCCACTCGCTTGGAAGCCTAACACTCTAGCCATTAGTCTATGGGAGCTCTGTCGGTGGGAGTTTTAAATATAATAAAAACAAAAAATGCACCTTGGTAATTGTTTATTTAAACACTTTGAAATCTTCGTGTCGAAAAATTAAACTGACTCAGAATTTTCTTCCCTACATAAATAATCAATAATTGCAAAGGAAAGAAATTGAAAAAAAAAAGAATTTTCAAATTAGAAAAGAAATATATACATTGAAGATATTCGCTCCGGCTGGGACTCGAACCCAGGCCACTCGCTTGGAAGACCAGCGGTCTAGCCATTAGGCTATCGGAGTTCTGTCGAGCGGAGTCTTACTGCCTGACTGATACTGCCTGACTGACAGACTGACTCACTGACTGACTGATACTGACTGACTGACTCACTGACTGACCGAGACTGACTGACTAACTGCCTGACTGACTGAGACTGGACTGACTGACTGACTGACTGACTGACTGACTAACTGACTGACTGAGACTGACTGACTGACTGCTTGACTCTCTGACTGGCTATTTCACTGACTGACTGAATGACTAAATGACTGACTGACACTGACTGACTGACTGCTTGACTACCTGACTGACTGCTTGACTGACTAACTGACTGGACAGGACTGACCGACTGACTGACTGACAGACTGACTGAATAAGGATGACTGACAGACTGACTGAATAAGGCTGACTGACTGACTGACTGACAGACTGACTGAATAAGGCTGACCGACTGACTGACTGCCTGACTGACTGACTGACTGAATGACTGACTGACTGACTGACCGAGACTGACTGACTGACTGACTGAGACTGGACTGGACTGACTGACTGACTGACTGAGACTGACTGACTGCTTTAGTGACTGCACAGGACTGACCGACTGACTGACTGACTGACTGACTGACTGACTGAATGACTGACTGACTGAGACTAAATGACTGACTGCTTGACTGACTGGCTGAAGGACTAACTGACTGACTGAGTGACTGGCTGACTGGACTGACTGACTGAGACTGAATGACTGAGTGCTTGACTGATTGACTGTCAGACTGACTGACTGACTTCGCAAAAGGGAAAAATAAAAAAAAAGAATTATAAAATTAGAAAAAAATATTTGCATTTAAGATTTCCTTTCCGGCTGGGATTTGAACCCAGGGCGACACTCATGGAAGCCCAACGCTCTCGCCAATATACTATCGGATCTCTGTTGACCGGTGTCTTAATTATAATAAAAACAAAAAATGCACCTTAGTAATTATTGATCTAAAATCTTTGAAATCTAAAGGTCGAATGATTAAACTGACTCAGAATTTTCTTCCGTACATAAATAATCCATATTTGCAAAAGAAAGAAATTGAACAAAAAAAGAATCTTCAAATTAGAAGAGAAATATATACATGGAAGATTTTCGTTCCGGCCGTGACTCGAACCCAGTACCACGCGCTTGGAACCCAACGGTCTAGCCATTAGGCTATCGGAGCTCTGTCGACGGAAGTCTTAAATATAATAAAAACAAAAAATGCACCTTGGTAATTATTGATTCAAACACTTTGAAATTTACAGGTCGAATAATTAAACTGACTCAGAATTTTTCTCCCTACATAAATAATCAATATTCGCAAAAGAGAAAAATTAAAAAAAAAGAAGAAGAAATTTCAAATTAGAAACTAAAAGTATACATTGAAGATTTTCGTTCAGGCTGGGACTCGAACCCAGGGCCACTCGCTTGGAAGCCTAACACTCTAGCCATTAGTCTATGGGAGCTCTGTCGGTGGGAGTTTTAAATATAATAAAAACAAAAAATGCACCTTGGTAATTGTTTATTTAAACACTTTGAAATCTTCGTGTCGAAAAATTAAACTGACTCAGAATTTTCTTCCCTACATAAATAATCAATAATTGCAAAGGAAAGAAATTGAAAAAAAAAAGAATTTTCAAATTAGAAAAGAAATATATACATTGAAGATATTCGCTCCGGCTGGGACTCGAACCCAGGCCACTCGCTTGGAAGACCAGCGGTCTAGCCATTAGGCTATCGGAGTTCTGTCGAGCGGAGTCTTACTGCCTGACTGATACTGCCTGACTGACAGACTGACTCACTGACTGACTGATACTGACTGACTGACTCACTGACTGACCGAGACTGACTGACTAACTGCCTGACTGACTGAGACTGGACTGACTGACTGACTGACTGACTGACTAACTGACTGACTAACTGACTGAATGAGACTGACTGACTGACTGCTTGACTCTCTGACTGGCTATTTCACTGACTGACTGAATGACTAAATGACTGACTGACACTGACTGACTGACTGCTTGACTACCTGACTGACTGCTTGACTGACTAACTGACTGGACAGGACTGACCGACTGACTGACTGACAGACTGACTGAATAAGGATGACTGACAGACTGACTGAATAAGGCTGACTGACTGACTGACTGACAGACTGACTGAATAAGGCTGACAGACTGACTGACTGCCTGACTGACTGACTGACTGAATGACTGACTGACTGACCGAGACTGACTGACTGACTGACTGACTGAGACTGGACTGGACTGACTGACTGACTGACTGACTGAGACTGACTGACTGCTTTAGTGACTAACTGACTGCACAGGACTGACCGACTGACTGACTGCCTGACTGACTGACTGACTGAATGACTGACTGACTGAGACTAAATGACTGACTGCTTGACTGACTGGCTGAAGGACTAACTGACTGACTGACTGACAGACTGACTGAATAAGGATGACTGACAGACTGACTGAATAAGGCTGACTGACTGACTGACTGACAGACTGACTGAATAAGGCTGACCGACTGACTGACTGCCTGACTGACTGACTGAATGACTGACTGACTGACTGACCGAGACTGACTGACTGACTGACTGAGACTGGACTGGACTGACTGACTGACTGACTGAGACTGACTGACTGCTTTAGTGACTGCACAGGACTGACCGACTGACTGACTGACTGACTGACTGACTGAATGACTGACTGACTGAGACTGACTGACTCACTGCTTGACTCTCTGACTGGCTATTTCACTGACTGACTGAATGACTAAATGACTGACTGACACTGACTGACTGACTGCTTGACTACCTGACTGACTGCTTGACTGACTAACTGACTGGACAGGACTGACCGACTGACTGACTGACAGACTGACTGAATAAGGATGACTGACAGACTGACTGAATAAGGCTGACTGACTGACTGACTGACAGACTGACTGAATAAGGCTGACCGACTGACTGACTGCCTGACTGACTGACTGACTGAATGACTGACTGACTGAGACTAAATGACTGACTGCTTGACTGACTGGCTGAAGGACTAACTGACTGACTGAGTGACTGACTGACTGGACTGACTGACTGAGACTGAATGACTGAGTGCTTGACTGATTGACTGTCAGACTGACTGACTGACTTCGCAAAAGGGAAAAATAAAAAAAAAAAGAATTATAAAATTAGAAAAAAATATTTGCATTTAAGATTTCCATTCCGGCTGGGATTTGAACCCAGGGCGACACTCATGGAAGCCCAACGCTCTCGCCAATATACTATCGGATCTCTGTTGATCGGTGTCTTAATTATAATAAAAACAAAAAATGCACCTTAGTAATTATTGATCTAAAATCTTTGAAATCTAAATGTCGAATGATTAAACTGACTCAGAATTTTCTTCCGTACATAAATAATCCATATTTGCAAAAGAAAGAAATTGAAAAAAAAAAGAATCTTCAAATTAGAAGAGAAATATATACATGGAAGATTTTCGTTCCGGCCGGGACTCGAACCCAGTACCACGCGCTTGGAACCCAACGGTCTAGCCATTAGGCTATCGGAGCTCTGTCGATGGAAGTCTTAAATATAATAAAAACAAAAAATGCACCTTGGTAATTATTGATTCAAACACTTTGAAATTTACAGGTCGAATAATTAAACTGACTCAGAATTTTTCTCCCTACATAAATAATCACTATTCGCAAAAGAGAAAAATTAAAAAAAAAAGAAGAAGAAATTTCAAATTAGAAACTAAAAGTATACATTGAAGATTTTCGTTCAGGCTGGGACTCGAACCCAGGGCCACTCGCTTGGAAGCCTAACACTCTAGCCATTAGTCTATGGGAGCTCTGTCGGTGGGAGTTTTAAATATAATAAAAACAAAAAATGCACCTTGGTAATTGTTTATTTAAACACTTTGAAATCTTCGTGTCGAAAAATTAAACTGACTCAGAATTTTCTTCCCTACATAAATAATCAATAATTGCAAAGGAAAGAAATTGAAAAAAAAAGAATTTTCAAATTAGAAAAGAAATATATACATTGAAGATATTCGCTCCGACTGGGACTCGAACCCAGGCCACTCGCTTGGAAGACCAGCGGTCTAGCCATTAGGCTATCGGAGTTCTGTCGAGCGGAGTCTTACTGCCTGACTGATACTGCCTGACTGACAGACTGACTCACTGACTGACTGATACTGACTGACTGACTCACTGACTGACCGAGACTGACTGACTAACTGCCTGACTGACTGAGACTGGACTGACTGACTGACTGCTTGACTCTCTGACTGGCTATTTCACTGACTGACTGAATGACTAAATGACTAACTGACACTGACTGACTGACTGCTTGACTACCTGACTGACTGCTTGACTGACTAACTGACTGGACAGGACTGACCGATTGACTGACTGACAGACTGACTGAATAAGGATGACTGACAGACTGACTGCCTGACTGACTGACTGACTGAATGACTGACTGACTGACTGACCGAGACTGACTGACTGACTGACCGAGACTGACTGACTGACTGACTGAGACTGGACTGGACTGACTGACTGCTTTAGTGACTAACTGACTGCACAGGACTGACCGACTGACTGACTGACTGACTGCCTGACTGACTGACTGACTGAATGACTGACTGACTGAGACTAAATGACTGACTGCTTGACTGACTGGCTGAAGGATTAACTGACTGACTGAGTGACTGACTGACTGGACTGACTGACTGAGACTGAATGACTGAGTGCTTGACTGATTGACTGTCAGACTGACTGACTGACTTCGCAAAAGGGAAAAATAAAAAAAAAAGAATTATAAAATTAGAAAAAAATATTTGCATTTAAGATTTCCTTTCCGGCTGGGATTTGAACCCAGGGCGACACTCATGGAAGCCCAACGCTCTCGCCAATATACTATCGGATCTCTGTTGATCGGTGTCTTAAATATAATAAAAACAAAAAATGCACCTTGGTAATTATTGATTCAAACACTTTGAAATTTACAGGTCGAATAATTAAACTGACTCAGAATTTTTCTCCCTACATAAATAATCAATATTCGCAAAAGAGAAAAATTAAAAAAAAAAGAAGAAGAAATTTCAAATTAGAAACTAAAAGTATACATTGAAGATTTTCGTTCAGGCTGGGACTCGAACCCAGGGCCACTCGCTTGGAAGCCTAACACTCTAGCCATTAGTCTATTGGAGCTCTGTCGGTGGGAGTTTTAAATATAAAAAAAACAAAAAATGCACCTTGGTAATTGTTTATTTAAACACTTTGAAATCTTCGTGTCGAAAAATTAAACTGACTCAGAATTTTCTTCCCTACATAAATAATCAATAATTGCAAAGGAAAGAAATTGAAAAAAAAAGAATTTTCAAATTAGAAAAGAAATATATACATTGAAGATATTCGCTCCGGCTGGGACTCGAACCCAGGCCACTCGCTTGGAAGACCAGCGGTCTAGCCATTAGGCTATCGGAGTTCTGTCGAGCGGAGTCTTACTGCCTGACTGATACTGCCTGACTGACAGACTGACTCACTGACTGACTGATACTGACTGACTGATACTGACTGACTGACTCACTGACTGACCGAGACTGACTGACTAACTGCTTGACTGACTGAGACTGGACTGACTGACTGACTAACTGACTGACTGAGACTGACTGACTGAGACTGACTGACTGACAGCTTGACTCTCTGACTGGCTATTTCACTGACTGACTGAATGACTAAATGACTGACTGACACTGACTGACTGACTGCTTGACTACCTGACTGACTGCTTGACTGACTAACTGACTGGACAGGACTGACCGACTGACTGACTGACAGACTGACTGAATAAGGCTGACTGACTGACTGACTGACAGACTGACTGAATAAGGCTGACCGACTGACTGACTGCCTGACTGACTGACTGACTGAATGACTGACTGACTGACTGACCGAGACTGACTGACTGACTGACTGAGACTGGACTGGACTGACTGACTGACTGACTGACCGAGACTGACTGACTGACTGACTGAGACTGGACTGGACTGACTGACTGACTGACTGCCTGACTGATTGACTGACTGAATGACTGACTGACTGAGACTAAATGACTGACTGCTTGACTGACTGGCTGAAGGACTAACTGAGTGACTGAGTGACTGACTGACTGGACTGACTGACTGAGACTGAATGACTGAGTGCTTGACTGATTGACTGTCAGACTGACTGACTGACTTCGCAAAAGGGAAAAATAAAAAAAAAAGAATTATAAAATAAGAAAAAAATATTTGCATTTAAGATTTCCTTTCCGGCTGGGATTTGAACCCAGGGCGACACTCATGGAAGCCCAACGCTCTCGCCAATATACTATCGGATCTCTGTTGATCGGCGTCTTAAATATAATAAAAACAAAAAATGCACCTTGGTAATTATTGATTCAAACACTTTGAAATTTACAGGTCGAATAATTAAACTGACTCAGAATTTTTCTCCCTACATAAATAATCAATATTCGCAAAAGAGAAAAATTAAAAAAAAAGAAGAAGAAATTTCAAATTAGAAACTAAAAGTATACATTGAAGATTTTCGTTCAGGCTGGTACTCGAACCCAGGGCCACTCGCTTGGAAGCCTAACACTCAAGCCATTAGTCTATGGGAGCTCTGTCGGTGGGAGTTTTAAATATAATAAAAACAAAAAATGCACCTTGGTAATTGTTTATTTAAACACTTTGAAATCTTCGTGTCGAAAAATTAAACTGACTCAGAATTTTCTTCCCTACATAAATAATCAATAATTGCAAAGGAAAGAAATTGAAAAAAAAAAGAATTTTCAAATTAGAAAAGAAATATATACATTGAAGATATTCGCTCCGGCTGGGACTCGAACCCAGGCCACTCGCTTGGAAGACCAGCGGTCTAGCCATTAGGCTATCGGAGTTCTGTCGAGCGGAGTCTTACTGCCTGACTGATACTGCCTGACTGACAGACTGACTCACTGACTGACTGATACTGACTGACTGACTCACTGACTGACCGAGACTGACTGACTAACTGCCTGACTGACTGAGACTGGACTGACTGACTGACTGACTGACTGACTGTCTAACTGACTGACTGAGACTGACTGACTGCTTGACTCTCTGACTGGCTATTTCACTGACTGACTGAATGACTAAATGACTGACTGACACTGACTGACTGACTGCTTGACTACCTGACTGACTGCTTGACTGACTAACTGACTGGACAGGACTGACCGACTGACTGACTGACAGACTGACTGAATAAGGATGACTGACAGACTGACTGAATAAGGCTGACTGACTGACTGACTGACAGACTGACTGAATAAGGCTGACCGACTGACTGACTACCTGACTGACTGACTGACTGAATGACTGACTGACTGACTGACCGAGACTGACTGACTGACTGACTGAGACTGGACTGGACTGACTGACTGACTGACTGACTGAGACTGACTGACTGCTTTAGTGACTAACTGACTGCACAGGACTGACTGACTGACTGACTGACTGACTGCCTGACTGACTGACTGACTGAATGACTGACTGACTGAGACTAAATGACTGACTGCTTGACTGACTGGCTGAAGGACTAGCTGACTGACTGAGTGACTGACTGACTGGACTGACTGACTGAGACTGAATGACTGAGTGCTTGACTGATTGACTGTCAGACTGACTGACTGACTTCGCAAAAGGGAAAAATAAAAAAAAAAGAATTATAAAATTAGAAAAAAATATTTGCATTTAAGATTTCCTTTCCGGCTGGGATTTGAACCCAGGGCGACACTCATGGAAGCCCAACGCTCTCGCCAATATACTATCGGATCTCTGTTGATCGGTGTCTTAATTATAATAAAAACAAAAAATGCACCTTAGTAATTATTGATCTAAAATCTTTGAAATCTAAAGGTCGAATGATTAAACTGACTCAGAATTTTCTTCCGTACATAAATAATCCATATTTGCAAAAGAAAGAAATTGAAAAAAAAAGAATCTTCAAATTAGAAGAGAAATATATACATGGAAGATTTTCGTCCCGGCCGGGACTCGAACCCAGTACCACGCGCTTGGAACCCAACGGTCTAGCCATTAGGCTATCGGAGCTCTGTCGATGGAAGTCTTAAATATAATAAAAACAAAAAATGCACCTTGGTAATTATTGATTCAAACACTTTGAAATTTACAGGTCGAATAATTAAACTGACTCAGAATTTTTCTCCCTACATAAATAATCAATATTCGCAAAAGAGAAAAATTAAAAAAAAAAGAAGAAGAAATTTCAAATTAGAAACTAAAAGTATACATTGAAGATTTTCGTTCAGGCTGGGACTCGAACCCAGGGCCACTCGCTTGGAAGCCTAACACTCTAGCCATTAGTCTATGGGAGCTCTGTCGGTGGGAGTTTTAAATATAATAAAAACAAAAAATGCACCTTGGTAATTGTTTATTTAAACACTTTGAAATCTTTGTGTCGAAAAATTAAACTGACTCAGAATTTTCTTTCCTACATAAATAATCAATAATTGCAAAGGAAAGAAATTGAAAAAAAAAAGAATTTTCAAATTAGAAAAGAAATATATACATTGAAGATATTCGCTCCGGCTGGGACTCGAACCCAGGCCACTCGCTTGGAAGACCAGCGGTCTAGCCATTAGGCTATCGGCGTTCTGTCGAGCGGAGTCTTACTGCCTGACTGATACTGCCTGACTGAAAGACTGACTCACTGACTGACTGATACTGACTGACTGACTCACTGACTGACCGAGACTGACTGACTAACTGCCTGACTGACTGAGACTGGACTGACTGACTGACTGACTGACTGACTAACTGACTGACTGAGACTGACTGACTGACTGCTTGACTCTCTGACTGGCTATTTCACTGACTGACTGAATGACTAAATGACTGACTGACACTGACTGACTGACTGCTTGACTACCTGACTGACTGCTCGACTGACTAACTGACTGGACAGGACTGACCGACTGACTGACTGACAGACTGACTGAATAAGGCTGACTGACACACTGACTGACTGACAGACTGACTGAATAAGGCTGAACGACTGACTGACTGCCTGACTGACTGACTGACTGAATGACTGACTGACTGACTGACCGAGACTGACTGACTGACTGACTGAGACTGGACTGGACTGACTGACTGACTGACTGACTGAGACTGACTGACTGCTTTAGTGACTAACTGACTGCACAGGACTGACCGACTGACTGACTGACTGACTGCCTGACTGACTGAGACTAAATGACTGACTGCTTGACTGACTGGCTGAAGGACTAACTGACTGACTGAGTGACTGACTGACTGGACTGACTGACTGAGACTGAATGACTGAGTGCTTGACTGATTGACTGTCAGACTGACTGACTGACTTCGCAAAAGGGAAAAATAAAAAAAAAGAATTATAAAATTAGAAAAAAATACTTTCATTTAAGATTTCCTTTCCGGCCGGGACTCGAACCCAGTACCACGCGCTAGGAACCCAACGGTCTAGCCATTAGGCTATCGGAGCTCTGTCGATGGAAGTCTTAAATATAATAAAAACAAAAAATGCACCTTAGTAATTATTGATCTAAAATCTTTGAAATCTAAAGGTCGAATGATTAAACTGACTCAGAATTTTCTTCCGTACATAAATAATCCATATTTGCAAAAGAAAAAAATTGAAAAAAAAAAAAGAATCTTCAAATTAGAAGAGAAATATATACATGGAAGATTTTCGTTCCGACCGGGACTCGAACCCAGTACCACGAGCTTGGAACCCAACGGTCTAGCCATTAGGCTATCGGAGCTCTGTTGATGGAAGTCTTAAATATAATAAAAACAAAAAATGCACCTTGGTAATTATTGATTCAAACACTTTGAAATTTACAGGTCGAATAATTAAACTGACTCAGAATTTTTCTCCCTACATAAATAATCAATATTCGCAAAAGAGAAAAATTAAAAAAAAAGAAGAAGAAATTTCAAATTAGAAACTAAAAGTATACATTGAAGATTTTCGTTCAGGCTGGGACTCGAACCCAGGGCCACTCGCTTGGAAGCCTAACACTCTAGCCATTAGTCTATGGGAGCTCTGTCGGTGGGAGTTTTAAATATAATAAAAACAAAAAATGCACCTTGGTAATTGTTTATTTAAACACTTTGAAATCTTCGTGTCGAAAAATTAAACTGACTCAGAATTTTCTTCCCTACATAAATAATCAATAATTGCAAAGGAAAGAAATTAAAAAAAAAGAATTTTCAAATTAGAAAAGAAATATATACATTGAAGATATTCGCTCCAGCTGGGACTCGAACCCAGGCCACTCGCTTGGAAGACCAGCGGTCTAGCCATTAGGCTATCGGAGTTCTGTCGAGCGGAGTCTTACTGCCTGACTGATACTGCCTGACTGACAGACTGACTCGCTGACTGACTGATACTGACTGACTGACTCACTGACAGACCGAGACTGACTGACTAACTGCCTGACTGACTGAGACTGGACTGACTGAGACTGGACTGACTGACTGACTGACTGACTGACTGACTAACTGACTGACTGAGACTGACTGACTGACTGCTTGACTCTCTGACTGGCTATTTCACTGACTGACTGAATGACTAAATGACTGACTGACACTGACTGACTGACTGCTTGACTACCTGACTGACTGCTTGACTGACTAACTGACTGGACAGGACTGACCGACTGACTGACTGACAGACTGACTGAATAAGGATGACTGACAGACTGACTGAATAAGGCTGACTGACTGACTGACTGACAGACTGACTGAATAAGGCTGACCGACTGACTGACTGCCTGACTGACTGACTGACTGAATGACTGACTGACTGACTGACCGAGACTGACTGACTGACTGACTGAGACTGGACTGGACTGACTGACTGACTGACTGACTGAGACTGACTGACTGCTTTAGTGACTAACTGACTGCACAGGACTGACCGACTGACTGACTGACTGACTGCCTGACTGACTGACTGACTGAATGACTGACTGACTGAGACTAAATGACTGACTGCTTGACTGACTGGCTGAAGGACTAACTGACTGACTGAGTGACTGACTGACTGGACTGACTGACTGAGACTGAATGACTGAGAGCTTGACTGATTGACTGTCAGACTGACTGACTGACTTCGCAAAAGGGAAGAATAAAAAAAAAAGAATTATAAAATTAGAAAAAAATATTTGCATTTAAGATTTCCTTTCCGGCTGGGATTTGAACCCAGGGCGACACTCATGGAAGCCCAACGCTCTCGCCAATATACTATCGGATCTCTGTTGATCGGTGTCTTAATTATAATAAAAACAAAAAATGCACCTTAGTAATTATTGATCTAAAATCTTTGAAATCTAAAGGTCGAATGATTAAACTGACTCAGAATTTTCTTCCGTACATAAATAATCCATATTTGCAAAAGAAAGAAATTGAAAAAAAAAAGAATCTTCAAATTAGAAGAGAAATATATACATGGAAGATTTTCGTTCCGGCCGGGACTCGAACCCAGTACCACGCGCTTGGAACCCAACGGTCCAGCCATTAGGCTATCGGAGCTCTGTCGATGGAAGTCTTAAATATAATAAAAGCAAAAAATGCACCTTGGTAATTATTGATTCAAACACTTTGAAATTTACAGGTCGAATAATTAAACTGACTCAGAATTTTTCTCCCTACATAAATAATCAATATTCGCAAAAGAGAAAAATTAAAAAAAAAAGAAGAAGAAATTTCAAATTAGAAACTAAAAGTATACATTGAAGATTTTCGTTCAGGCTGGGACTCGAACCCAGGGCCACTCGCTTGGAAGCCTAACACTCTAGCCATTAGTCTATGGGAGCTCTGTCGGTGGGAGTTTTAAATATAATAAAAACAAAAAATGCACCTTGGTAATTGTTTATTTAAACACTTTGAAATCTTCGTGTCGAAAAATTAAACTGACTCAGAATTTTCTTCCCTACATAAATAATCAATAATTGCAAAGGAAAGAAATTGAAAAAAAAAAAGAATTTTCAAATTAGAAAAGAAATATATACATTGAAGATATTCGCTCCGGCTGGGACTCGAACCCAGGCCACTCGCTTGGAAGACCAGCGGTCTAGCCATTAGGCTATCGGAGTTCTGTCGAGCGGAGTCTTACTGCCTGACTGATACTGCCTGACTGACAGACTGACTCACTGACTGACTGATACTGACTGACTGACTCACTGACTGACCGAGACTGACTGACTAACTGCCTGACTGACTGAGACTGGACTGACTGACTGACTGACTGACTGACTGACTGACTAACTGACTGACTGAGACTGACTGACTGACTGCTTGACTCTCTGACTGGCTATTTCACTGACTGACTGAATGACTAAATGACTGACTGACACTGACTGACTGACTGCTTGACTACCTGACTGACTGCTTGACTGACTAACTGACTGGACAGGACTGACCGACTGACTGACTGACAGACTGACTGAATAAGGATGACTGACAGACTGACTGAATAAGGCTGACTGACTGACTGACTGACTGAATAAGGCTGACCGACTGACTGACTGCCTGACTGACTGACTGACTGAATGACTGACTGACTGACTGACCGAGACTGACTGACTGAGACTGGACTGGACTGACTGACTGACTGACTGACTGAGACTGACTGACTGCTTTAGTGACTAACTGACTGCACAGGACTGACCGACTGACTGACTGACTGACTGCCTGACTGAATGACTGACTGACTGAGACTAAATGACTGACTGCTTGACTGACTGGCTGAAGGACTAACTGACTGACTGAGTGACTGACCGACTGGACTGACTGACTGAGACTGAATGACTGAGTGCTTGACTGATTGACTGTCAGACTGACTGACTGACTTCGCAAAAGGGAAAAATAAAAAAAAAAAGAATTATAAAATTAGAAAAAAATATTTGCATTTAAGATTTCCTTTCCGGCTGGGATTTGAACCCAGGGCGACACTCATGGAAGCCCAACGCTCTCGCCAATATACTATCGGATCTCTGTTGATCGGTGTCTTAATTATAATAAAAACAAAAAATGCACCTTAGTAATTATTGATCTAAAATCTTTGAAATCTAAAGGTCGAATGATTAAACTGACTCAGAATTTTCTTCCGTACATAAATAATCCATATTTGCAAAAGAAAGAAATTGAAAAAAAAAAGAATCTTCAAATTAGAAGAGAAATATATACATGGAAGGTTTTCGTTCCGGCCGGGACTCGAACCCAGTACCACGCGCTTGGAACCCAACGGTCCAGCCATTAGGCTATCGGAGCTCTGTCGATGGAAGTCTTAAATATAATAAAAACAAAAAATGCACCTTGGTAATTATTGATTCAAACACTTTGAAATTTACAGGTCGAATAATTAAACTGACTCAGAATTTTTCTCCCTACATAAATAATCAATATTCGCAAAAGAGAAAAATTAAAAAAAAAGAAGAAGAAATTTCAAATTAGAAACTAAAAGTATACATTGAAGATTTTCGTTCAGGCTGGGACTCGAACCCAGGGCCACTCGCTTGGAAGCCTAACACTCTAGCCATTAGTCTATGGGAGCTCTGTCGGTGGGTGTTTTAAATATAATAAAAACAAAAAATGCACCTTGGTAATTGTTTATTTAAACACTTTGAAATCTTCGTGTCGAAAAATTAAACTGACTCAGAATTTTCTTCCCTACATAAATAATCAATAATTGCAAAGGAAAGAAATTGAAAAAAAAAAAGAATTTTCAAATTAGAAAAGAAATATATACATTGAAGATATTCGCTCCGGCTGGGACTCGAACCCAGGCCACTCGCTTGGAAGACCAGCGGTCTAGCCATTAGGCTATCGGAGTTCTGTCGAGCGGAGTCTTACTGCCTGACTGATACTGCCTGACTGACAGACTGACTCACTGACTGACTGATACTGACTGACTGACTCACTGACTGACCGAGACTGACTGACTAACTGCCTGACTGACTGAGACTGGACTGACTGACTGACTGACTGACTGACTGACTAACTGACTGACTGAGACTGACTGACTGACTGCTTGACTCTCTGACTGGCTATTTCACTGACTGACTGAATGACTAAATGACTGACTGACACTGACTGACTGACTGCTTGACTACCTGACTGACTGCTTGACTGACTAACTGACTGGACAGGACTGACCGACTGACTGACTGACAGACTGACTGAATAAGGATGACTGACAGACTGACTGAATAAGGCTGACTGACTGCCTGACTGACTGACTGACTGAATGACTGACTGAGACTAAATGACTGACTGCTTGACTGACTGGCTGAAGGACTAACTGACTGACTGAGTGACTGACTGACTGGACTGTCTGACTGAGACTGAATGACTGAGTGCTTGACTGATTGACTGTCAGACTGACTGACTGACTTCGCAAAAGGGAAAAATAAAAAAAAAGAATTATAAAATTAGAAAAAAATATTTGCATTTAAGATTTCCTTTCCGGCCGGGACTCGAACCCAGTACCACGCGCGAGGAACCCAACGGTCTAGCCATTAGGCTATCGGAGCTCTGTCGATGGAAGTCTTAAATATAATAAAAACAAAAAATGCACCTTGGTAATTATTGATTCAAACACTTTGAAATTTACAGGTCGAATAATTAAACTGACTCAGAATTTTTCTCCCTACATAAATAATCAATATTCGCAAAAATGAAAAATTAAAAAAAAAAGAAGAAGAAATTTCAAATTAGAAACTAAAAGTATACATTGAAGATTTTCGTTCAGGCTGGGACTCGAACCCAGGGCCACTCGCTTGGAAGCCTAACACTCTAGCCATTAGTCTATGGGAGCTCTGTCGGTGGGAGTTTTAAATATAATAAAAACAAAAAATGCACCTTGGTAATTGTTTATTTAAACACTTTGAAATCTTCGTGTCGAAAAATTAAACTGACTCAGAATTTTCTTCCGTACATAAATAATCAATAATTGCAAAGGAAAGAAATTGAAAAAAAAAAGAATTTTCAAATTAGAAAAGAAATATATACATTGAAGATATTCGCTCCGGCTGGGACTCGAACCCAGGCCACTCGCTTGGAAGACCAGCGGTCTAGCCATTAGGCTATCGGAGTTCTGTCGAGCGGAGTCTTACTGCCTGACTGACAGACTGACTCACTGACTGACTGATACTGACTGACTGACTCACTGACTGACCGAGACTGACTGACTAACTGCCTGACTGACTGAGACTGGACTGACTGACTGACTGACTGACTAACTGACTGACTGAGACTGATGGACTGACTGCTTGACTCTCTGACTGGCTATTTCACTGACTGACTGAATGACTAAATGACTGACTGACACTGACTGACTGACTGCTTGACTACCTGACTGACTGCTTGACTGACTAACTGACTGGACAGGACTGACCGACTGACTGACTGACAGACTGACTGAATAAGGATGACTGACAGACTGACTGAATAAGGCTGACTGACTGACTGACTGACTGACTGACTGAATAAGGCTGACCGACTGACTGACTGCCTGACTGACTGACTGACTGAATGACTGACTGACTGACTGACCGAGACTGACTGACTGACTGACTGAGACTGGACTGGACTGACTGACTGACTGACTGACCGAGACTGACTGACTGAGACTGGACTGGACTGACTGACTGACCGACTGACTGAGACTGACTGACTGCTTTAGTGACTAACTGACTGCACAGGACTGACCGACTGACTGACTGACTGACTGCCTGACTGACTGACTGACTGAATGACTGACTGACTGAGACTAAATGACTGACTGCTTGACTGACTGGCTGAAGGACTAACTGACTGACTGAGTGACTGACTGACTGGACTGACTGACTGAGACTGAATGACTGAGTGCTTGACTGATTGACTGTCAGACTGACTGACTGACTTCGCAAAAGGGAAAAATAAAAAAAAAAGAATTATAAAATTAGAAAAAAATATTTGCATTTAAGATTTCCTTTCCGGCTGGGATTTGAACCCAGGGCGACACTCGTGGAAGCCCAACGCTCTCGCCAATATACTATCGGATCTCTGTTGATCGGTGTCTTAGTTATAATAAAAACAAAAAATGCACCTTAGTAATTATTGATCTAAAATCTTTGAAATCTAAAGGTCGAATGTTTAAACTGACTCAGAATTTTCTTCCGTACATAAATAATCCATATTTGCAAAAGAAAGAAATTGAAAAAAATAAGAATCTTCAAATTAGAAGAGAAATATATACATGGAAGATTTTCGTTCCGGCCGGGACTCGAACCCAGTACCACGCGCTTGGAACCCAACGGTCTAGCCATTAGGCTATCGGAGCTCTGTCGATGGAAGTCTTAAATATAATAAAAACAAAAAATGCACCTTGGTAATTATTGATTCAAACACTTTGAAATTTACAGGTCGAATAATTAAACTGACTCAGAATTTTTCTCCCTACATAAATAATCAATATTCGCAAAAGAGAAAAATTAAAAAAAAAGAAGAAGAAATTTCAAATTAGAAACTAAAAGTATACATTGAAGATTTTCGTTCAGGCTGGGACTCGAACCCAGGGCCACTCGCTTGGAAGCCTAACACTCTAGCCATTAGTCTATGGGAGCTCTGTCGGTGGGAGTTTTAAATATAATAAAAACAAAAAATGCACCTTGGTAATTGTTTATTTAAACACTTTGAAATCTTCGTGTCGAAAAATTAAACTGACTCAGAATTTTCTTCCCTACATAAATAATCAATAATTGCAAAGGAAAGAAATTGAAAAAAAAAAGAATTTTCAAATTAGAAAAGAAATATATACATTGAAGATATTCGCTCCGGCTGGGACTCGAACCCAGGCCACTCGCTTGGAAGACCAGCGGTCTAGCCATTAGGCTATCGGAGTTCTGTCGAGCGGAGTCTTACTGCCTGACTGATACTGCCTGACTGACAGACTGACTCACTGACTGACTGATACTGACTGACTGACTCACTGACTGACCGAGACTGACTGACTAACTGCCTGACTGACTGAGACTGGACTGACTGACTGACTGACTAACTGACTGACTGAGACTGACTGACTGACTGCTTGACTCTCTGACTGGCTATTTCACTGACTGACTGAATGACTAAATGACTGACTGACACTGACTGACTGACTGCTTGACTACCTGACTGACTGCTTGACTGACTAACTGACTGGACAGGACTGACCGACTGACTGACTGACAGACTGACTGAATAAGGATGACTGACAGACTGACTGAATAAGGCTGACTGACTGACTGACTGACAGACTGACTGAATAAGGCTGACGGACTGACTGACTGCCTGAGTGACTGACTGACTGAATGACTGACTGAATGACTGACCGAGACTGACTGACTGACTGACTGAGACTGGACTGGACTGACTGACTGACTGACTGACTGAGACTGACTGACTGCTTTAGTGACTAACTGACTGCACAGGACTGACCGACTGACTGACTGACTGACTGCCTGACTGACTGACTGACTGAATGACTGACTGACTGAGACTAAATGACTGACTGCTTGACTGACTGGCTGAAGGACTAACTGACTGACTGAGTGACTGAGTGACTGGACTGACTGACTGAGACTGAATGACTGAGTGCTTGACTGATTGACTGTCAGACTGACTGACTGACTTCGCAAAAGGGAAAAATAAAAAAAAAAGAATTATAAAATTAGAAAAAAATATTTGCATTTAAGATTTCCTTTCCGGCGGGGATTCGAACCCAGGGCGACACTCATGGAAGCCCAACGCTCTCGCCAATATACTATCGGATCTCTGTTGATCGGTGTCTTAGTTATAATAAAAACAAAAAATGCACCTTAGTAATTATTGATTAAAATCTTTGAAATCTAAAGGTCGAATGATTAAACTGACTCAGAATTTTCTTCCGTACATAAATAATCCATATTTGCAAAAGAAAGAAATTGAAAAAAAAAAAGAATCTTCAAATTAGAAGAGAAATATATACATGGAAGATTTTCGTTCCGGCCGGGACTCGAACCCAGTACCACGCGCTTGGAACCCAACGGTCAAGCCATTAGGCTATCGGAGCTCTGTCGATGGAAGTCTTAAATATAATAAAAAAAAAAAAATGCACCTTGGTAATTATTGATTCAAACACTTTGAAATTTACAGGTCGAATAATTAAACTGACTCAGAATTTTTCTCCCTACATAAATAATCAATATTCGCAAAAGAGAAAAATTAAAAAAAAAAAGAAGAAGAAATTTCAAATTAGAAACCAAAAGTATACATTGAAGATTTTCGTTCAGGCTGGGACTCGAACCCAGGGCCACTCGCTTGGAAGCCTAACACTCTAGCCATTAGTCTATGGGAGCTCTGTCGGTGGGAGTTTTAAATATAATAAAAACAAAAAATGCACCTTGGTAATTGTTTATTTAAACACTTTGAAATCTTCGTGTCGAAAAATTAAACTGACTCAGAATTTTCTTCCCTACATAAATAATCAATAATTGCAAAGGAAAGAAATTGAAAAAAAAAGAATTTTCAAATTAGAAAAGAAATATATACATTGAAGATATTCGCTCCGGCTGGGACTCGAACCCAGGCCACTCGCTTGGAAGACCAGCGGTCTAGCCATTAGGCTATCGGAGTTCTGTCGAGCGGAGTCTTACTGCCTGACGGATACTGCCTGACTGACAGACTGACTCACTGACTGACTGATACTGACTGACTGACTCACTGACTGACCGAGACTGACTGACTAACTGCCTGACTGACTGAGACTGGACTGACTGACTGACTGACTGACTGACTGACTATCTGACTGACTGAGACTGATGGACTGACTGCTTGACTCTCTGACTGGCTATTTCACTGACTGACTGAATGACTAAATGACTGACTGACACTGACTGACTGACACTGACTGACTGACTGCTTGACTACCTGACTGACTGCTTGACTGACTAACTGACTGGACAGGACTGACCGACTGACTGACTGACAGACTGACTGAATAAGGCTGACTGACTGACTGACTGACAGACTGACTGAATAAGGCTGACCGACTGACTGACTGCCTGACTGACTGAATGACTGACTGACTGACTGACCGAGACTGACTGACTGACTGACTGAGACTGGACTGGACTGACTGACTGACTGACTGACTGAGACTGACTGACTGCTTTAGTGACTAACTGACTGCACAGGACTGACCGACTGACTGCCTGACTGACTGCCTGACTGACTGACTGACTGAATGACTGACTGACTGAGACTAAATGACTGACTGCTTGACTGACTGGCTGAAGGACTAACTGACTGACTGAGTGACTGACTGACTGGACTGACTGACTGAGACTGAATGACTGAGTGCTTGACTGATTGACTGTCAGACTGACTGACTGACTTCGCAAAAGGGAAAAATAAAAAAAAAATAATTATAAAATTAGAAAAAAATATTTGCATTTAAGATTTCCTTTCCGGCTGGGATTTGAACCCAGGGCGACACTCATGGAAGCCCAACGCTCTCGCCAATATACTATCGGATCTCTGTTGATCGGTGTCTTAATTATAATAAAAACAAAAAATGCACCTTAGTAATTATTGATCTAAAATCTTTGAAATCTAAAGGTCGAAAGATTAAACAGACTCAGAATTTTCTTCCGTACATAAATAATCCATATTTGCAAAAGAAAGAAATTGAAAAAAAAAGAATCTTCAAATTAGAAGAGAAATATATACATGGAAGATTTTCGTTCCGGCCGGGACTCGAACCCAGTACCACGCGCTTGGAACCCAACGGTCTAGCCATTAGGCTATCGGAGCTCTGTCGATGGAAGTCTTAAATATAATAAAAACAAAAAATGCACCTTGGTAATTATTGATTCAAACACTTTGAAATTTACAGGTCGAATAATTAAACTGACTCAGAATTTTTCTCCCTACATAAATAATCAATATTCGCAAAAGAGAAAAATTAAAAAAAAAAAGAAGAAGAAATTTCAAATTAGAAACTAAAAGTATACATTGAAGATTTTCGTTCAGGCTGGGACTCGAACCCAGGGCCACTCGCTTGGAAGCCTAACACTCTAGCCATTAGTCTATGGGAGCTCTGTCGGTGGGAGTTTTAAATATAATAAAAACAAAAAATGCACCTTGGTAATTGTTTATTTAAACACTTTGAAATCTTCGTGTCGAAAAATTAAACTGACTCAGAATTTTCTTCCCTACATAAATAATCAATAATTGCAAAGGAAAGAAATTGAAAAAAAAAAAGAATTTTCAAATTAGAAAAGAAATATATACATTGAAGATATTCGCTCCGGCTGGGACTCGAACCCAGGCCACTCGCTTGGAAGACCAGCGGTCTAGCCATTAGGCTATCGGAGTTCTGTCGAGCGGAGTCTTACTGCCTGACTGATACTGCCTGACTGACAGACTGACTCACTGACTGACTGATACTGACTGACTGACTCACTGACTGACCGAGACTGACTGACTAACTGCCTGACTGACTGAGACTGGACTGACTGACTGACTGACTGACTAACTGACTGACTGAGACTGACTGACTGACTGCTTGACTCTCTGACTGGCTATTTCACTGACTGACTGAATGACTAAATGACTGACTGACACTGACTGACTGACTGCTTGACTACCTGACTGACTGCTTGACTGACTAACTGACTGGACAGGACTGACCGACTGACTGACTGACAGACTGACTGAATAAGGATGACTGACAGACTGACTGAATAAGGCTGACTGACTGACTGACTGACAGACTGACTGAATAAGGCTGACCGACTGACTGACTGCCTGACTGACTGACTGACTGAATGACTGACTGACTGACTGACCGAGACTGACTGACTGACTGACTGAGACTGGACTGGACTGACTGACTGACCGACTGACTGAGACTGACTGACTGCTTTAGTGACTAACTGACTGCACAGGACTGACCGACTGACTGACTGACTGACTGCCTGACTGACTGACTGACTGAATGACTGACTGACTGAGACTAAATGACTGACTGCTTGACTGACTGGCTAAAGGACTAACTGACTGACTGAGTGACTGACTGACTGGACTGACTGACTGAGACTGAATGACTGAGTGCTTGACTGATTGACTGTCAGACTGACTGACTGACTTCGCAAAAGGGAAAAATAAAAAAAAAAGAATTATAAAATTAGAAAAAAATATTTGCATTTAAGATTTCCTTTCCGGCTGGGATTTGAACCCAGGGCGACACTCGTGGAAGCCCAACGCTCTCGCCAATATACTATCGGATCTCTGTTGATCTGTGTCTTAGTTATAATAAAAACAAAAAATGCACCTTAGTAATTATTGATCTAAAATCTTTGAAATCTAAAGGTCGAATGATTAAACTGACTCAGAATTTTCTTCCGTACATAAATAATCCATATTTGCAAAAGAAAGAAATTGAAAAAAAAAAAGAATCTTCAAACTAGAAGAGAAATATATACATGGAAGATTTTCGTTCCGGCCGGGACTCGAACCGAGTACAAGGCGCTTGGAACCCAACGGTCTAGCCATTAGGCTATCGGAGCTCTGTCGATGGAAGTCTTAAATATAATAAAAACAAAAAATGCACCTTGGTAATTATTGATTCAAACACTTTGAAATTTACAGGTCGAATAATTAAACTGACTCAGAATTTTTCTCCCTACATAAATAATCAATATTCGCAAAAGAGAAAAATTAAAAAAAAAAAGAAGAAGAAATTTCAAATTAGAAACTAAAAGTATACATTGAAGATTTTCGTTCAGGCTGGGACTCGAACCCAGGGCCACTCGCTTGGAAGCCTAACACTCTAGCCATTAGTCTATGGGAGCTCTGTCGGTGGGAGTTTTAAATATAATAAAAACAAAAAATGCACCTTGGTAATTGTTTATTTAAACACTTTGAAATCTTCGTGTCGAAAAATTAAACTGACTCAGAATTTTCTTCCCTACATAAATAATCAATAATTGCAAAGGAAAGAAATTGAAAAAAAAAAAGAATTTTCAAATTAGAAAAGAAATATATACATTGAAGATATTCACTCCGGCTGGGACTCGAACCCAGGCCACTCGCTTGGAAGACCAGCGGTCTAGCCATTAGGCTATCGGAGTTCTGTCGAGCGGAGTCTTACTGCCTGACTGATACTGCCTGACTGACAGACTGACTCACTGACTGACTGATACTGACTGACTGACTCACTGACTGACCGAGACTGACTGACTAACTGCCTGACTGACTGAGACTGGACTGACTGACTGACTGACTGACTGACTGACTAACTGACTGACTGAGACTGACTGACTGACTGCTTGACTCTCTGACTGGCTATTTCACTGACTGACTGAATGACTAAATGACTGACTGACACTGACTGACTGACTGCTTGACTACCTGACTGACGGCTTGACTGACTAACTGACTGGACAGGACTGACCGACTGACTGACTGACAGACTGACTGAATAAGGATGACTGACAGACTGACTGAATAAGGCTGACCGACTGACTGACTGCCTGACTGAATGACTGACTGACTGACTGACCGAGACTGACTGACTGACTGACTGAGACTGGACTGGACTGAATGACTGACTGACTGACTGACTGAGACTGACTGACTGCTTTAGTGACTAACTGACTGCACAGGACTGACCGACTGACTGACTGACTGACTGCCTGACTGACTGACTGACTGAATGACTGACTGACTGAGACTAAATGACTGACTGCTTGACTGACTGGCTGAAGGACTAACTGACTGACTGAGTGACTGACTGACTGGACTGACTGACTGAGACTGAATGACTGAGTGCTTGACTGATTGACTGTCAGACTGACTGACTGACTTCGCAAAAGGGAAAAATAAAAAAAAAAGTATTATAAAATTAGAAAAAAATATTTGCATTTAAGATTTCCTTTCCGGCTGGGATTTGAACCCAGGAATGGAAGCCCAACGCTCTCGCCAATATACTATCGGATCTCTGTTGATCGGTGTCTTAATTATAATAAAAACAAAAAATGCACCTTAGTAATTATTGATCTAAAATCTTTGAAATCTAAAGGTCGAATGATTAAACTGACTCAGAATTTTCTTCCGTACATAAATAATCCATATTTGCAAAAGAAAGAAATTGAAAAAAAAAGAATCTTCAAATTAGAAGAGAAATATATACATGGAAGATTTTCGTTCCGGCCGGGACTCGAACCCAGTACCTCGCGCTTGGAACCCAACGGTCTAGCCATTAGGCTATCGGAGCTCTGTCGATGGAAGTCTTAAATATAATAAAAACAAAAAATGCACCTTGGTAATTATTGATTCAAACACTTTGAAATTTACAGGTCGAATAATTAAACTGACTCAGAATTTTTCTCCCTACATAAATAATCAATATTCGCAAAAGAGAAAAATTAAAAAAAAAGAAGAAGAAATTTCAAATTAGAAACTAAAAGTATACATTGAAGATTTTCGTTCAGGCTGGGACTCGAACCCAGGGCCACTCGCTTGGAAGCCTAACACTCTAGCCATTAGTCTATGGGAGCTCTGTCGGTGGGAGTTTTAAATATAATAAAAACAAAAAATGCACCTTGGTAATTGTTTATTTAAACACTTTGAAATCTTAGTGTCGAAAAATTAAACTGACTCAGAATTTTCTTCCCTACATAAATAATCAATAATTGCAAAGGAAAGAAATTGAAAAAAAAAGAATTTTCAAATTAGAAAAGAAATATATACATTGAAGATATTCGCTCCGGCTGGGACTCGAACCCAGGCCACTCGCTTGGAAGACCAGCGGTCTAGCCATTAGGCTATCGGAGTTCTGTCGAGCGGAGTCTTACTGCCTGACGGATACTGCCTGACTGACAGACTGACTCACTGACTGACTGATACTGACTGACTGACTCACTGACTGACCGAGACTGACTGACTAACTGCCTGACTGACTGAGACTGGACTGACTGACTGACTGACTGACTGACTGACTATCTGACTGACTGAGACTGATGGACTGACTGCTTGACTCTCTGACTGGCTATTTCACTGACTGACTGAATGACTAAATGACTGACTGACACTGACTGACTGACTGCTTGACTACCTGACTGACTGCTTGACTGACTAACTGACTGGACAGGACTGACCGACTGACTGACTGACAGACTGACTGAATAAGGATGACTGACAGACTGACTGAATAAGGCTGACTGACTGACTGACTGACAGACTGACTGAATAAGGCTGACCGACTGACTGACTGCCTGACTGACTGACTGACTGAATGACTGACTGACTGACTGACCGAGACTGACTGACTGACTGACTGAGACTGGACTGGACTGACTGACTGACTGACTGACTGAGACTGACTGACTGCTTTAGTAACTAACTGACTGCACAGGACTGACCGACTGACTGACTGACTGACTGCCTGACTGACTGACTGACTGAATGACTGACTGACTGAGACTAAATGACTGACTGCTTGACTGACTGGCTGAAGGACTAACTGACTGACTGAGTGACTGACTGACTGGACTGACTGACTGAGACTGAATGACTGAGTGCTTGACTGATTGACTGTCAGACTGACTGACTGACTTCGCAAAAGGGAAAAATAAAAAAAAAAGAATTATAAAATTAGAAAAAAATATTTGCATTTATGCTTTCCTTTCCGGCCGGGACTCGAACCCAGTACCACGCGCTAGGAACCCAACGGTCTAGCCATTAGGCTATCGGAGCTCTGTCGATAAAAGTCTTAAATATAATAAAAACAAAAAATAGACCTTGGTAATTATTGATTCAAACACTTTGAAATTTACAGGTCGAATAATTAAACTGACTCAGAATTTTTCTCCCTACATAAATAATCAATATTCGCAAAAGAGAAAAATTAAAAAAAAGAAGAAATTTCAAATTAGAAACTAAAAGTATACATTGAAGATTTTCGTTCAGGCTGGGACTCGAACCCAGGGCCACTCGCTTGGAAGCCTAACACTCTAGCCATTGGTCTATGGGAGCTCTGTCGGTGGGAGTTTCAAATATAATAAAAACAAAAAATGCACCTTGGTAATTGTTTATTTAAACACTTTGAAATCTTCGTGTCGAAAAATTAAACTGACTCAGAATTTTCTTCCCTACATAAATAATCAATAATTGCAAAGGAAAAAAATTGAAAAAAAAAAGAATTTTCAAATTAGAAAAGAAATATATACATTGAAGATATTCGCTCCGGCTGGGACTCGAACCCAGGCCACTCGCTTGGAAGACCAGCGGTCTAGCCATTAGGCTATCGGAGTTCTGTCGAGCGGAGTCTTACTGCCTGACTGATACTGCCTGACTGACAGACTGACTCACTGACTGACTGATACTGACTGACTGACTCACTGACTGACCAAGACTGACTGACTAACTGCCTGACTGACTGAGACTGGACTGACTGACTGACTGACTGACTGACTGACTAACTGACTGACTGAGACTGACTGACTGACTGCTTGACTCTCTGACTGGCTATTTCACTGACTGACTGAATGACTAAATGACTGACTGACACTGACTGACTGACTGCTTGACTACCTGACTGACTGCTTGACTGACTAACTGACTGGACAGGACTGACCGACTGACTGACTGACAGACTGACTGAATAAGGATGACTGACAGACTGACTGAATAAGGATGACTGACTGACTGACTGACAGACTGACTGAATAAGGCTGACCGACTGACTGACTGCCTGACTGACTGACTGACTGAATGACTGACTGACTGACTGACCGAGACTGACTGATTGACTGACTGAGACTGGACTGGACTGACTGACTGACTGGCTGACTGAGACTGACTGACTGCTTTAGTGACTAACTGACTGCACAGGACTGACCGACTGACTGACTGACTGACTGCCTGACTGACTGACTGACTGAATGACTGACTGACTGAGACTAAATGACTGACTGCTTGACTGACTGGCTGAAGGACTAACTGACTGACTGAGTGACTGACTGACTGGACTGACTGACTGAGACTGAATGACTGAGTGCTTGACTGATTGACTGTCAGACTGACTGACTGACTTCGCAAAAGGGAAAAATAAAAAAAAAAGAATTATAAAATTAGAAAAAAATATTTGCATTTAAGATTTCCTTTCCGGCTGGGATTTGAACCCAGGAATGGAAGCCCAACGCTCTCGCCAATATACTATCGGATCTCTGTTGATCGGTGTCTTAATTATAATAAAAACAAAAAATGCACCTTAGTAATTATTGATCTAAAATCTTTGAAATCTAAAGGTCGAATGATTAAACTGACTCAGAATTTTCTTCCGTACATAAATAATCCATATTTGCAAAAGAAAGAAATTGAAAAAAAAAGAATCTTCAAGTTAGAACAGAAATATATACATGGAAGATTTTCGTTCCGGCCGGGACTCGAACCCAGTACCACGCGCTTGGAACCCAACGGTCTAGCCATTAGGCTATCGGAGCTCTGTCGATGGAAGTCTTAAATATAATAAAAACAAAAAATGCACCTTGGTAATTATTGATTCAAACACTTTGAAATTTACAGGTCGAATAATTAAACTGACTCAGAATTTTTCTCCCTACATAAATAATCAATATTCGCAAAAGAGAAAAATTAAAAAAAAAGAAGAAGAAATTTCAAATTAGAAACTAAAAGTATACATTGAAGATTTTCGTTCAGGCTGGGACTCGAACCCAGGGCCACTCGCTTGGAAGCCTAACACTCTAGCCATTAGTCTATGGGAGCTCTGTCGGTGGGAGTTTTAAATATAATAAAAACAAAAAATGCACCTTGGTAATTGTTTATTTAAACACTTTGAAATCTTTGTGTCGAAAAATTAAACTGACTCAGAATTTTCTTCCCTACATAAATAATCAATAATTGCAAAGGAAAGAAATTGAAAAAAAAAAGAATTTTCAAATTAGAAAAGAAATATATACATTGAAGATATTCGCTCCGGCTGGGACTCGAACCCAGGCCACTCGCTTGGAAGACCAGCGGTCTAGCCATTAGGCTATCGGAGTTCTGTCGAGCGGAGTCTTACTGCCTGACTGATACTGCCTGACTGACAGACTGACTCACTGACTGACTGATACTGACTGACTGACTCACTGACTGACCGAGACTGACTGACTAACTGCCTGACTGACTGAGACTGGACTGACTGACTGACTGACTGACTGACTGACTAACTGACTGACTGAGACTGACTGACTGACTGCTTAACTCTCTGACTGGCTATTTCACTGACTGACTGAATGACTAAATGACTGACTGACACTGACTGACTGACTGCTTGACTACCTGACTGACTGCTTGACTGACTAACTGACTGGACAGGACTGACCGACTGACTGACTGACAGACTGACTGAATAAGGATGACTGACAGACTGACTGAATAAGGCTGACTGACTGACTGACTGACAGACTGACTGAATAAGGCTGACCGACTGACTGACTGCCTGACTGACTGACTGACTGAATGACTGACTGACTGACTGACCGAGACTGACTGACTGACTGACTGAGACTGGACTGGACTGACTGACTGACTGACTGACTGAGACTGACTGACTGCTTTAGTGACTAACTGACTGCACAGGACTGACCGACTGACTGACTGACTGACTGCCTGACTGACTGACTGACTGAATGACTGACTGACTGAGACTAAATGACTGACTGCTTGACTGACTGGCTGAAGGACTAACTGACTGACTGAGTGACTGACTGACTGGACTGACTGACTGAGACTGAATGACTGAGTGCTTGACTGATTGACTGTCAGACTGACTGACTGACTTCGCAAAAGGGAAAAATAAAAAAAAAAGAATTATAAAATTAGAAAAAAATATTTGCATTTAAGATTTCCTTTCCGGCTGGGATTTATACCCAGGAATGGAAGCCCAACGCTCTCGCCAATATACTATCGGATCTCTGTTGATCGGTGTCTTAATTATAATAAAAACAAAAAATGCACCTTAGTAATTATTGATCTAAAATTTTTGAAATCTAAAGGTCGAATGATTAAACTGACTCAGAATTTTCTTCCGTACATAAATAATCCATATTTGCAAAAGAAAGAAATTGAAAAAAAAAAAGAATCTTCAAATTAGGCTATCGGAGCTCTGTCGATGGAAGTCTTAAATATAATAAAAACAAAAAATGCACCTTGGTAATTATTGATTCAAACACTTTGAAATTTACAGGTCGAATAATTAAACTGATTCAGAATTTTTCTCTCTACATAAATAATCAATATTCGCAAAAGAGAAAAATTAAAAAAAAAGAAGAAGAAATTTCAAATTAGAAACTAAAAGTATACATTGAAGATTTTCGTTCAGCCTGGGACTCGAACCCAGGGCCACTCGCTTGGAAGCCTAACACTCTAGCCATTAGTCTATGGGAGCTCTGTCGGTGGGAGTTTTAAATATAATAAAAACAAAAAATGCACCTTGGTAATTGTTTATTTAAACACTTTGAAATCTTTGTGTCGAAAAATTAAACTGACTCAGAATTTTCTTCCCTACATAAATAATCAATAATTGCAAAGGAAAGAAATTGAAAAAAAAAGAATTTTCAAATTAGAAAAGAAATATATACATTGAAGATATTCGCTCCGGCTGGGACTCGAACCCAGGCCACTCGCTTGGAAGACCAGCGGTCTAGCCATTAGGCTATCGGAGTTCTGTCGAGCGGAGTCTTACTGCCTGACTGATACTGCCTGACTGACAGACTGACTCACTGACTGACTGATACTGACTGACTGACTCACTGACTGACCGAGACTGACTGACTAACTGCCTGACTGACTGAGACTGGACTGACTGACTGACTGACTGACTGAGTGGCTAACTGACTGACAGAGACTGGACTGACTGACTGACTGACTGACTGACTGGCTAACTGACTGACAGAGACTGACTGACTGACTGCTTGACTCTCTGACTGGCTATTTCACTGACTGACTGAATGACTAAATGACTGACTGACACTGACTGACTGACTGCTTGACTACCTGACTGACTGCTTGACTGACTAACTGACTGGACAGGACTGACCGACTGACTGACTGACAGACTGACTGAATAAGGATGACTGACAGACTGACTGAATAAGGCTGACTGACTGACTGACTGACAGACTGACTGAATAAGGCTGACCGACTGACTGACTGCCTGACTGACTGACTGACTGAATGACTGACTGACTGACTGACCGAGACTGACTGACTGACTGACTGAGACTGGACTGGACTGGACTGACTGACTGACTGACTGACTGACTGAGACTGACTGACTGCTTTAGTGACTAACTGACTGCACAGGACTGACCGACTGACTGACTAACTGACTGCCTGACTGACTGAATGACTGACTGACTGAGACTAAATGACTGACTGCTTGACTGACTGGCTGAAGGACTAACTGACTGACTGAGTGATTGACTGACTGGACTGACTGACTGAGACTGAATGACTGAGTGCTTGACTGATTGACTGTCAGACTGACTGACTGACTTCGCAAAAGGGAAAAATAAAAAAAAAGAATTAGAAAATTAGAAAAAAATATTTGCATTCAAGATTTCCTTTCCGGCTGGGATTTGAACCCAGGGCGACACTCATGGAAGCCCAACGCTCTCGCCAATATACTATCGGATCTCTGTTGATCGGTGTCTTAATTATAATAAAAACAAAAAATGCACCTTAATAATTATTGATCTAAAATCTTTGAAATCTAAAGGTCGAATGATTAAACTGACTCAGAATTTTCTTCCGTACATAAATAATCCATATTTGCAAAAGAAAGAAATTGAAAAAAAAAGAATCTTCAAATTAGAAGAGAAATATATACATGGAAGAATTTCGTTCCGACCGGGACTCGAACCCAGTACCACGCGCTTGGAACCCAACGGTCTAGCCATTAGGCTATCGGAGCTCTGTCGATGGAAGTCTTAAATATAATAAAAACAAAAAATGCACCTTGGTAATTATTGATTCAAACACTTTGAAATTTACAGGTCGAATAATTAAACTGACTCAGAATTTTTCTCCCTACATAAATAATCAATATTCGCAAAAGAGAAAAATTAAAAAAAAAGAAGAAGAAATTTCAAATTAGAAACTGAAAGTATACATTGAAGATTTTCGTTCAGGCTGGGACTCGAACCCAGGGCCACTCGCTTGGAAGCCTAACACTCTAGCCATTAGTCTATGGGAGCTCTGTCGGTGGGAGTTTTAAATATAATAAAAACAAAAAATGCACCTTGGTAATTGTTTATTTAAACACTTTGAAATCTTTGTGTCGAAAAATTAAACTGACTCAGAATTTTCTTCCCTACATAAATAATCAATAATTGCAAAGGAAAGAAATTGAAAAAAAAAAGAATTTTCAAATTAGAAAAGAAATATATACATTGAAGATATTCGCTCCGGTTGGGACTCGAACCCAGGCCACTCGCTTGGAAGACCAGCGGTCTAGCCATTAGGCTATCGGAGTTCTGTCGAGCGGAGTCTTACTGCCTGACTGATACTGCCTGACTGACAGACTGACTCACTGACTGACTGATACTGACTGACTGACTCACTGACTGACCGAGACTGACTGACTAACTGCCTGACTGACTGAGACTGGACTGACTGACTGACTGACTGACTGACTGACTAACTGACTGACTGAGACTGACTGACTGACTGCTTGACTCTCTGACTGGCTATTTCACTGACTGACTGAATGACTAAATGACTGACTGACACTGACTGACTGACTGCTTGACTACCTGACTGACTGCTTGACTGACTAACTGACTGGACAGGACTGACCGACTGACTGACTGACAGACTGACTGAATAAGGATGACTGACAGACTGACTGAATAAGGCTGACTGACTGACTGACTGACAGACTGACTGAATAAGGCTGACCGACTGACTGACTGCCTGACTGACTGACTGACTGAATGACTGACTGACTGACTGACCGAGACTGACTGACTGACTGACTGAGACTGGACTGGACTGACTGACTGACTGACTGACTGAGACTGACTGACTGCTTTAGTGACTAACTGACTGCACAGGACTGACCGACTGACTGACTGACTGACTGCCTGACTGACTGACTGACTGAATGACTGACTGACTGAGACTAAATGACTGACTGCTTGACTGACTGGCTGAAGGACTAACTGACTGACTGACTGGACTGACTGACTGAGACTGAATGACTGAGTGCTTGACTGATTGACTGTCAGACTGACTGACTGACTTCGCAAAAGGGAAAAATAAAAAAAAAAGAATTATAAAATTAGAAAAAAATATTTGCATTTATGATTTCCTTTCCGGCCGGGACTCGAACCCAGTACCACGCGCTAGGAACCCAACGGTCTAGCCATTAGGCTATCGGAGCTCTGTCGATAAAAGTCTTAAATATAATAAAAACAAAAAATGCACCTTGGTAATTATTGATTCAAACACTTTGAAATTTACAGGTCGAATAATTAAACTGACTCAGAATTTTTCTCCCTACATAAATAATCAATATTCGCAAAAGAGAAAAATTAAAAAAAAGAAGAAATTTCAAATTAGAAACTAAAAGTATACATTGAAGATTTTCGTTCAGGCTGGGACTCGAACCCAGGGCCACTCGCTTGGAAGCCTAACACTCTAGCCATTGGTCTATGGGAGCTCTGTCGGTGGGAGTTTTAAATATAATAAAAACAAAAAATGCACCTTGGTAATTGTTTATTTAAACACTTTGAAATCTTCGTGTCGAAAAATTAAACTGACTCAGAATTTTCTTCCCTACATAAATAATCAATAATTGCAAAGGAAAAAAATTGAAAAAAAAAAGAATTTTCAAATTAGAAAAGAAATATATACATTGAAGATATTCGCTCCGGCTGGGACTCGAACCCAGGCCACTCGCTTGGAAGACCAGCGGTCTAGCCATTAGGCTATCGGAGTTCTGTCGAGCGGAGTCTTACTGCCTGACTGATACTGCCTGACTGACAGACTGACTCACTGACTGACTGATACTGACTGACTGACTCACTGACTGACCGAGACTGACTGACTAACTGCCTGACTGACTGAGACTGGACTGACTGACTGACTGACTGACTGACTGACTAACTGACTGACTGAGACTGACTGACTGACTGCTTGACTCTCTGACTGGCTATTTCACTGACTGACTGAATGACTAAATGACTGACTGACACTGACTGACTGACTGCTTGACTACCTGACTGACTGCTTGACTGACTAACTGACTGGACAGGACTGACCGACTGACTGACTGACAGACTGACTGAATAAGGATGACTGACAGACTGACTGAATAAGGCTGACTGACTGACTGACTGACAGACTGACTGAATAAGGCTGACCGACTGACTGACTGCCTGACTGACTGAATGACTGACTGACTGACTGACTGAGACTGGACTGGACTGACTGACTGACTGAGACTGACTGACTGCTTTAGTGACTAACTGACTGCACAGGACTGACCGACTGACTGACTGACTGACTGCCTGACTGACTGACTGACTGAATGACTGACTGACTGAGACTAAATGACTGACTGCTTGACTGACTGGCTGAAGGATTAACTGACTGACTGAGTGACTGACTGACTGGACTGACTGACTGAGACTGAATGACTGAGTGCTTGACTGATTGACTGTCAGACTGACTGACTGACTTCGCAAAAGGGAAAAATAAAAAAAAAGAATTATAAAATTAGAAAAAAATATTTGCATTTATGATTTCCTTTCCGGCCGGGACTCGAACCCAGTACCACGCGCTAGGAACCAAACGGTCTAGCCATTAGGCTATCGGAGCTCTGTCGATGGAAGTCTTAAATATAATAAAAACAAAAAATGCACCTTGGTAATTATTGATTCAAACACTTTGAAATTTACAGGACGAATAATTAAACTGACTCAGAATTTTTCTCCCTACATAAATAATCAATATTCGCAAAAGAGAAAAATTAAAAAAAAAGAAGAAATTTCAAATTAGAAACTAAAAGTATACATTGAAGATTTTCGTTCAGGCTGGGACTCGAACCCAGGGCCACTCGCTTGGAAGCCTAACACTCTAGCCAATAGTCTATGGGAGCTCTGTCGGTGGGAGTTTTAAATATAATAAAAACAAAAAATGCACCTTGGTAATTGTTTATTTAAACACTTTGAAATCTTCGTGTCGAAAAATTAAACTGACTCAGAATTTTCTTCCCTACATAAATAATCAATAATTGCAAAGGAAAAAAATTGAAAAAAAAAAGAATTTTCAAATTAGAAAAGAAATATATACATTGAAGATATTCGCTCCGGCTGGGACTCGAACCCAGGCCACTCGCTTGGAAGACCAGCGGTCTAGCCATTAGGCTATCGGAGTTCTGTCGAGCGGAGTCTTACTGCCTGACTGATACTGCCTGACTGACAGACTGACTCACTGACTGACTGATACTGACTGACTGACTCACTGACTGACCGAGACTGACTGACTAACTGCCTGACTGACTGAGACTGGACTGACTGACTGACTGACTGACTGACTGACTAACTGACTGACTGAGACTGACTGACTGACTGCTTGACTCTCTGACTGGCTATTTCACTGACTGACTGAATGACTAAATGACTGACTGACACTGACTGACTGACTGCTTGACTACCTGACTGAGTGCTTGACTGACTAACTGACTGGACAGGACTGACCGACTGACTGAATAAGGATGACTGACAGACTGACTGAATAAGGCTGACTGACTGACTGACAGACTGACTGAATAAGGATGACTGACAGACTGACTGAATAAGGCTGACTGACTGACAGACTGACTGAATAAGGCTGACCGACTGACTGACTGCCTGACTGACTGACTGACTGAATGACTGACTGACTGACTGACCGAGACTGACTGACTGACTGACTGACTGAGACTGACTGACTGCTTTAGTGACTAACTGACTGCACAGGACTGACCGACTGACTGACTGACTGACTGCCTGACTGACTGACTGACTGAATGACTGACTGACTGAGACTAAATGACTGACTGCTTGACTGACTGGCTGAAGGACTAACTGACTGACTGAGTGACTGACTGACTGGACTGACTGACTGAGACTGAATGACTGAGTGCTTGACTGATTGACTGTCAGACTGACTGACTGACTTCGCAAAAGGGAAAAATAAAAAAAAAGAATTATAAAATTAGAAAAAAATATTTGCATTTAAGATTTCCTTTCCGGCTGGGATTTGAACCCAGGGCGACACTCATGGAAGCCCAACGCTCTCGCCAATATACTATCGGATCTCTGTTGATCGGTGTCTTAATTATAATAAAAACAAAAAATGCACCTTAGTAATTATTGATCTAAAATCTTTGAAATCTAAAGGTCGAATGATTAAACTGACTCAGAATTTTCTTCCGTACATAAATAATCCATATTTGCAAAAGAAAGAAATTGAAAAAAAAAAGAATCTTCAAATTAGAAGAGAAATATATACATGGAAGATTTTCGTTCCGGCCGGGACTCGAACCCAGTACCACGCGCTTGGAACCCAACGGTCTAGCCTTTAGGCTATCGGAGCTCTGTCGATGGAAGTCTTAAATATAATAAAAACAAAAAATGCACCTTGGTGATTATTGATTCAAACACTTTGAAATTTACAGGTCGAATAATTAAACTGACTCAGAATTTTTCTCCCTACATAAATAATCAATATTCGCAAAAGAGAAAAATTAAAAAAAAAAAGAAGAAGAAATTTCAAATTAGAAACTAAAAGTATACATTGAAGATTTTCGTTCAGGCTGGGACTCGAACCCAGGGCCACTCGCTTGGAAGCCTAACACTCTAGCCATTAGTCTATGGGAGCTCTGTCGGTGGGAGTTTTAAATATAATAAAAACAAAAAATGCACCTTGGTAATTGTTTATTTAAACACTTTGAAATCTTCGTGTCGAAAAATTAAACTGACTCAGAATTTTCTTCCCTACATAAATAATCAATAATTGCAAAGGAAAGAAATTGAAAAAAAAAAGAATTTTCAAATTAGAAAAGAAATATATACATTGAAGATATTCGCTCCGGCTGGGACTCGAACCCAGGCCACTCGCTTGGAAGACCAGCGGTCTAGCCATTAGGCTATCGGAGTTCTGTCGAGCGGAGTCTTACTGCCTGACTGATACTGCCTGACTGACAGACTGACTCACTGACTGACTGATACTGACTGACTGACTCACTGACTGACCGAGACTGACTGACTAACTGCCTGACTGACTGAGACTGGACTGACTGACTGACTGACTGACTGACTGACTAACTGACTGACTGAGACTGACTGACTGACTGCTTGACTCTCTGACTGGCTATTTCACTGACTGACTGAATGATTAAATGACTGACTGACACTGACTGACTGACTGCTTGACTACCTGACTGACTGCTTGACTGACTAACTGACTGGACAGGACTGACCGACTGACTGACTGACAGACTGACTGAATAACGATGACTGACAGACTGACTGAATAAGGCTGACTGACTGACTGACTGACAGACTGACTGAATAAGGCTGACCGACTGACTGACTGCCTGACGGACTGACTGACTGAATGACTGACTGACTGACTGACCGAGACTGACTGACTGACTGACTGAGACTGGACTGGACTGACTGACTGACTGACTGACTGAGACTGACTGACTGCTTTAGTGACTAACTGACTGCACAGGACTGACCGACTGACTGACTGACTGACTGCCTGACTGACTGACTGACTGAATGACTGACTGACTGAGACTAAATGACTGACTGCTTGACTGACTGGCTGAAGGACTAACTGACTGACTGAGTGACTGACTGACTGGACTGACTGACTGAGACTGAATGACTGAGTGCTTGACTGATTGACTGTCAGACTGACTGACTGACTTCGCAAAAGGGAAAAATAAAAAAAAAAGAATTATAAAATTAGAAAAAAATATTTGCATTTAAGATTTCCTTTCAGGCCGGGACTCGAACCCAGTACCACGCGATAGGAACCCAACGGTCTAGCCATTAGGCTATCGGAGCTCTGTCGATGGAAGTCTTAAATATAATAAAAACAAAAAATGCACCTTGGTAATTATTGATTCAAACACTTTGAAATTTACAGGTCGAATAATTAAACTGACTCAGAATTTTTCTCCCTACATAAATAATCAATATTCGCAAAAGAGAAAAATTAAAAAAAAAAGAAGAAGAAATTTCAAATTAGAAACTAAAAGTATACATTGAAGATTTTCGTTCAGGCTGGGACTCGAACCCAGGGCCCCTCGCTTGGAAGCCTAACACTCTAGCCATTAGTCTATGGGAGCTCTGTCGGTGGGAGTTTTAAATATAATAAAAACAAAAAATGCACCTTGGTAATTGTTTATTTAAACACTTTGAAATCTTCGTGTCGAAAAATTAAACTGACTCAGAATTTTCTTCCCTACATAAATAATCAATAATTGCAAAGGAAAGAAATTGAAAAAAAAAAAGAATTTTCAAATTAGAAAAGAAATATATACATTGAAGATATTCGCTCCGGCTGGGACTCGAACCCAGGCCACTCGCTTGGAAGACCAGCGGTCTAGCCATTAGGCTATCGGAGTTCTGTCGAGCGGAGTCTTACTGCCTGACTGATACTGCCTGACTGACAGACTGACTCACTGACTGACTGATACTGACTGACTGACTCACTGACTGACCGAGACTGACTGACTAACTGCCTGACTGACTGAGACTGGACTAAATGACTGACTGACTGACTGACTGACTAACTGACTGACTGAGACTGACTGACTGACTGCTTGACTCTCTGACTGGCTATTTCACTGACTGACTGAATGACTAAATGACTGACTGACACTGACTGACTGACTGCTTGACTACCTGACTGACTGCTTGACTGACTAACTGACTGGACAGGACTGACCGACTGACTGACTGACAGACTGACTGAATAAGGATGACTGACAGACTGACTGGATAAGGCTGACTGACTGACTGACTGACAGACTGACTGAATAAGGCTGACCGACTGACTGACTGCCTGACGGACTGACTGACTGAATGACTGACTGACTGACTGACCGAGACTGACTGACTGACTGACTGAGACTGGACTGGACTGACTGACTGACTGACTGACTGAGACTGACTGACTGCTTTAGTGACTAACTGACTGCACAGGACTGACCGACTGACTGACTGACTGACTGACTGACTGACTGACTGACTGAATGACTGACTGACTGCTTGACTCTCTGACTGACTATTTCACTGACTGACTGAATGACTAAATGACTGACTGACTGCTTGACTACCTGACTGACTGCTTGACTGACTAACTGAATGGACAGGACTGACCGACTGACTGACTGACAGACTGACTGAATAAGGATGACTGACAGACTGACTGAATAAGGCTGACTGACTGACTGACTGACAGACTGACTGAATAAGGCTGACCGACTGACTGACTGCCTGACTGACTGACTGACTGAATGACTGACTGACTGACTGACCGAGACTGACTGACTGACTGACTGAGACTGGACTGGACTGACTGACTGACTGAGACTGACTGACTGCTTTAGTGACTAACTGACTGCACAGGACTGACCGACTGACTGACTGACTGACTGCCTGACTGACTGACTGACTGAATGACTGACTGACTGAGACTAAATGACTGACTGCTTGACTGACTGGCTGAAGGACTAACTGACTGACTGAGTGACTGACTGACTGGACTGACTGACTGAGACTGAATGACTGAGTGCTTGACTGATTGACTGTCAGACTGACTGACTGACTTCGCAAAAGGGAAAAATAAAAAAAAAAGAATTATAAAATTAGAAAAAAATATTCGCATTTAAGATTTCCTTTCCGGCCGGGACTCGAACCCAGTACCACGCGCTAGGAACCCAACGGTCTAGCCATTAGGCTATCGGAGCTCTGTCGATGGAAGTCTTAAATATAATAAAAACAAAAAATGCACCTTGGTAATTATTGATTCAAACACTTTGAAATTTACAGGTCGAATAATTAAACTGACTCAGAATTTTTCTCCCTACATAAATAATCAATATTCGCAAAAGAGAAAAATTAAAAAAAAAAGAAGGAGAAATTTCAAATTAGACACTAAAAGTATACATTGAAGATTTTCGTTCAGGCTGGGACTCGAACCCAGGGCCCCTCGCTTGGAAGCCTAACACTCTAGCCATTAGTCTATGGGAGCTCTGTCGGTGGGAGTTTTAAATATAATAAAAACAAAAAATGCACCTTGGTAATTGTTTATTTAAACACTTTGAAATCTTCGTGTCGAAAAATTAAACTGACTCAGAATTTTCTTCCCTACATAAATAATCAATAATTGCAAAGGAAAGAAATTGAAAAAAAAAAGAATTTTCAAATTAGAAAAGAAATATATACATTGAAGATATTCGCTCCGGCTGGGACTCGAACCCAGGCCACTCGCTTGGAAGACCAGCGGTCTAGCCATTAGGCTATCGGAGTTCTGTCGAGCGGAGTCTTACTGCCTGACTGATACTGCCTGACTGACAGACTGACTCACTGACTGACTGATACTGACTGACTGACTCACTGACTGACCGAGACTGACTGACTAACTGCCTGACTGACTGAGACTGGACTGACTGACTGACTGACTGACTGACTGACTAACTGACTGACTGAGACTGACTGACTGACTGCTTGACTCTCTGACTGGCTATTTCACTGACTGACTGAATGACTAAATGACTGACTGACACTGACTGACTGACTGCTTGACTACCTGACTGACTGCTTGACTGACTAACTGACTGGACAGGACTGACCGACTGACTGACTGACAGACTGACTGAATAAGGATGACTGACAGACTGACTGAATAAGGCTGACTGACTGACTGACTGACAGACTGACTGAATAAGGCTGACCGACTGACTGACTGCCTGACGGACTGACTGACTGAATGACTGACTGACCGAGACTGACTGACTGACTGACTGAGACTGGACTGGACTGACTGACTGACTGACTGACTGAGACTGACTGACTGCTTTAGTGACTAACTGACTGCACAGGACTGACCGACTGACTGACTGACTGACTGCCTGACTGACTGACTGACTGAATGACTGACTGACTGAGACTAAATGACTGACTGCTTGACTGACTGGCTGAAGGACTAACTGACTGACTGACTGGACTGACTGACTGAGACTGAATGACTGAGTGCTTGACTGATTGACTGTCAGACTGACTGACTGACTTCGCAAAATGGAAAAATAAAAAAAAAGAATTATAAAATTAGAAAAAAATATTTGCATTTAAGATTTCCTTTCCGGCCGGGACTCGAACCCAGTACCACGCGCTAGGAACCCAACGGTCTAGCCATTAGGCTATCGGAGCTCTGTCGATGGAAGTCTTAAATATAATAAAAACAAAAAATGCACCTTGGTAATTATTGATTCAAACACTTTGAAATTTACAGGTCGAATAATTAAACTGACTCAGAATTTTTCTCCCTACATAAATAATCAATATTCGCAAAAGAGAAAAATTAAAAAAAAAAGAAGGAGAAATTTCAAATTAGACACTAAAAGTATACATTGAAGATTTTCGTTCAGGCTGGGACTCGAACCCAGGGCCCCTCGCTTGGAAGCCTAACACTCTAGCCATTAGTCTATGGGAGCTCTGTCGGTGGGAGTTTTAAATATAATAAAAACAAAAAATGCACCTTGGTAATTGTTTATTTAAACACTTTGAAATCTTCGTGTCGAAAAATTAAACTGACTCAGAATTTTCTTCCCTACATAAATAATCAATAATTGCAAAGGAAAGAAATTGAAAAAAAAAAGAATTTTCAAATTAGAAAAGAAATATATACATTGAAGATATTCGCTCCGGCTGGGACTCGAACCCAGGCCACTCGCTTGGAAGACCAGCGGTCTAGCCATTAGGCTATCGGAGTTCTGTCGAGCGGAGTCTTACTGCCTGACTGATACTGCCTGACTGACAGACTGACTCACTGACTGACTGATACTGACTGACTGACTCACTGACTGACCGAGACTGACTGACTAACTGCCTGACTGACTGAGACTGGACTGACTGACTGACTGACTGACTGACTGACTAACTGACTGACTGAGACTGACTGACTGACTGCTTGACTCTCTGACTGGCTATTTCACTGACTGACTGAATGACTAAATGACTGACTGACACTGACTGACTGACTGCTTGACTACCTGACTGACTGCTTGACTGACTAACTGACTGGACAGGACTGACCGACTGACTGACTGACAGACTGACTGAATAAGGATGACTGACAGACTGACTGAATAAGGCTGACTGACTGACTGACTGACAGACTGACTGAATAAGGCTGACCGACTGACTGACTGCCTGACGGACTGACTGACTGAATGACTGACTGACCGAGACTGACTGACTGACTGACTGAGACTGGACTGGACTGACTGACTGACTGACTGACTGAGACTGACTGACTGCTTTAGTGACTAACTGACTGCACAGGACTGACCGACTGACTGACTGACTGACTGCCTGACTGACTGACTGACTGAATGACTGACTGACTGAGACTAAATGACTGACTGCTTGACTGACTGGCTGAAGGACTAACTGACTGACTGACTGGACTGACTGACTGAGACTGAATGACTGAGTGCTTGACTGATTGACTGTCAGACTGACTGACTGACTTCGCAAAATGGAAAAATAAAAAAAAAGAATTATAAAATTAGAAAAAAATATTTGCATTTAAGATTTCCTTTCAGGCCGGGACTCGAACCCAGTACCACGCGCTAGGAACCCAACGGTCTAGCCATTAGGCTATCGGAGCTCTGTCGATGGAAGTCTTAAATATAATAAAAACAAAAAATGCACCTTGGTAATTATTGATTCAAACACTTTGAAATTTACAGGTCGAATAATTAAACTGACTCAGAATTTTTCTCCCTACATAAATAATCAATATTCGCAAAAGAGAAAAATTAAAAAAAAAAGAAGAAGAAATTTCAAATTAGAAACTAAAAGTATACATTGAAGATTTTCGTTCAGGCTGGGACTCGAACCCAGGCCACTCGCTTGGAAGACCAGCGGTCTAGCCATTAGGCTATCGGAGTTCTGTCGAGCGGAGTCTTACTGCCTGACTGATACTGCCTGACTGACAGACTGACTCACTGACTGACTGATACTGACTGACTGACTCACTGACTGACCGAGACTGACTGACTAACTGCCTGACTGACTGAGACTGGACTGACTGACTGACTGACTGACTGACTGACTAACTGACTGACTGAGACTGACTGACTGACTGCTTGACTCTCTGACTGGCTATTTCACTGACTGACTAAATGACTAAATGACTGACTGACACTGACTGACTGTCTGCTTGACTACCTGACTGACTGCTTGACTGACTAACTGACTGGACAGGACTGACCGACTGACTGCCTGACAGACTGACTGAATAAGGATGACTGACAGACTGACTGAATAAGGCTGACTGACTGACTGACTGACAGACTGACTGAATAAGGCTGACCGACTGACTGACTGCCTGACGGACTGACTGACTGAATGACTGACTGACTGACTGACCGAGACTGACTGACTGACTGACTGAGACTGGACTGGACTGACTGACTGACTGACTGACTGAGACTGACTGACTGCTTTAGTGACTAACTGACTGCACAGGACTGACCGACTGACTGACTGACTGACTGCCTGACTGACTGACTGACTGAATGACTGACTGACTGAGACTAAATGACTGACTGCTTGACTGACTGGCTGAAGGACTAACTGACTGACTGAGTGACTGACTGACTGGACTGACTGACTGAGACTGAATGACTGAGTGCTTGACTGATTGACTGTCAGACTGACTGACTGACTTCGCAAAAGGGAAAAATAAAAAAAAAAGAATTATAAAATTAGAAAAAAATATTTGCATTTAAGATTTCCTTTCAGGCCGGGACTCGAACCCAGTACCACGCGCTAGGAACCCAACGGTCTAGCCATTAGGCTATCGGAGCTCTGTCGATGGAAGTCTTAAATATAATAAAAACAAAAAATGCACCTTGGTAATTATTGATTCAAACACTTTGAAATTTACAGGTCGAATAATTAAACTGACTCAGAATTTTTCTCCCTACATAAATAATCAATATTCGCAAAAGAGAAAAATTAAAAAAAAAAGAAGAAGAAATTTCAAATTAGAAACTAAAAGTATACATTGAAGATTTTCGTTCAGGCTGGGACTCGAACCCAGGGCCCCTCGCTTGGAAGCCTAACACTCTAGCCATTAGTCTATGGGAGCTCTGTCGGTGGGAGTTTTAAATATAATAAAAACAAAAAATGCACCTTGGTAATTGTTTATTTAAACACTTTGAAATCTTCGTGTCGAAAAATTAAACTGACTCAGAATTTTCTTCCCTACATAAATAATCAATAATTGCAAAGGAAAGAAATTGAAAAAAAAAAGAATTTTCAAATTAGAAAAGAAATATATACATTGAAGATATTCGCTCCGGCTGGGACTCGAACCCAGGCCACTCGCTTGGAAGACCAGCTGTCTAGCCATTAGGCTATCGGAGTTCTGTCGAGCGGAGTCTTACTGCCTGACTGATACTGCCTGACTGACAGACTGACTCACTGACTGACTGATACTGACTGACTGACTCACTGACTGACCGAGACTGACTGACTAACTGCCTGACTGACTGAGACTGGACTGACTGACTGACTGACTGACTGACTGACTAACTGACTGACTGAGACTGACTGCTTGACTCTCTGACTGGCTATTTCACTGACTGACTGAATGACTAAATGACTGACTGACACTGACTGACTGACTGCTTGACTACCTGACTGACTGCTTGACTGACTAACTGACTGGACAGGACTGACCGACTGACTGACTGACAGACTGACTGAATAAGGATGACTGACAGACTGACTGAATAAGGCTGACTGACTGACTGACTGACAGACTGACTGAATAAGGCTGACCGACTGACTGACTGCCTGACGGACTGACTGACTGAATGACTGACTGACCGAGACTGACTGACTGACTGACTGAGACTGGACTGGACTGACTGACTGACTGACTGACTGAGACTGACTGACTGCTTTAGTGACTAACTGACTGCACAGGACTGACCGACTGACTGACTGACTGACTGCCTGACTGACTGACTGACTGAATGACTGACTGACTGAGACTAAATGACTGACTGCTTGACTGACTGGCTGAAGGACTAACTGACTGACTGACTGGACTGACTGACTGAGACTGAATGACTGAGTGCTTGACTGATTGACTGTCAGACTGACTGACTGACTTCGCAAAAGGGAAAAATAAAAAAAAAAGAATTATAAAATTAGAAAAAAATATTTGCATTTAAGATTTCCTTTCAGGCCGGGACTCGAACCCAGTACCACGCGCTAGGATCCCAACGGTCTAGCCATTAGGCTATCGGAGCTCTGTCGATGGAAGTCTTAAATATAATAAAAACAAAAAATGCACCTTGGTAATTATTGATTCAAACACTTTGAAATTTACAGGTCGAATAATTAAACTGACTCAGAATTTTTCTCCCTACATAAATAATCAATATTCGCAAAAGAGAAAAATTAAAAAAAAAAGAAGAAGAAATTTCAAATTAGAAACTAAAAGTATACATTAAAGATTTTCGTTCAGGCTGGGACTCGAACCCAGGGCCCCTCGCTTGGAAGCCTAACACTCTAGCCATTAGTCTATGGGAGCTCTGTCTGTGGGAGTTTTAAATATAATAAAAACAAAAAATGCACCTTGGTAATTGTTTATTTAAACACTTTGAAATCTTCGTGTCGAAAAATTAAACTGACTCAGAATTTTCTTCCCTACATAAATAATCAATAATTGCAAAGGAAAGAAATTGAAAAAAAAAAGAATTTTCAAATTAGAAAAGAAATATATACATTGAAGATATTCGCTCCGGCTGGGACTCGAACCCAGGCCACTCGCTTGGAAGACCAGCGGTCTAGCCATTAGGCTATCGGAGTTCTGTCGAGCGGAGTCTTACTGCCTGACTGATACTGCCTGACTGACAGACTGACTCACTGACTGACTGATACTGACTGACTGACTCACTGACTGACCGAGACTGACTGACTAACTGCCTGACTGACTGAGACTGGACTGACTGACTGACTGACTGACTGACTGACTAACTGACTGACTGAGACTGACTGACTGACTGCTTGACTCTCTGACTGGCTATTTCACTGACTGACTGAATGACTAAATGACTGACTGACACTGACTGACTGACTGCTTGACTACCTGACTGACTGCTTGACTGACTAACTGACTGGACAGGACTGACCGACTGACTGACTGACAGACTGACTGAATAAGGATGACTGACAGACTGACTGGATAAGGCTGACTGACTGACTGACTGACAGACTGACTGAATAAGGCTGACCGACTGACTGACTGCCTGACGGACTGACTGACTGAATGACTGACTGACTGACTGACCGAGACTGACTGACTGACTGACTGAGACTGGACTGGACTGACTGTGACTGACTGACTGAGACTGACTGACTGCTTTAGTGACTAACTGACTGCACAGGACTGACCGACTGACTAACTGACTGACGGCCTGACTGACTGACTGACTGAATGACTGACTGACTGAGACTAAATGACTGACTGCTTGACTGACTGGCTGAAGGACTAACTGACTGACTGAGTGACTGACTGACTGGACTGACTGACTGAGACTGAATGACTGAGTGCTTGACTGATTGACTGTCAGACTGACTGACTGACTTCGCAAAAGGGAAAAATAAAAAAAAAGAATTATAAAATTAGAAAAAAATATTTGCATTTAAGATTTCCTTTCCGGCCGGGACTCGAACCCAGTACCACGCGCTAGGAACCCAACGGTCTAGCCATTAGGCTATCGGAGCTCTGTCGATGGAAGTCTTAAATATAATAAAAACAAAAAATGCACCTTGGTAATTATTGATTCAAACACTTTGAAATCTTCGTGTCGAAAAATTAAACTGACTCAGAATTTTCTTCCCTACATAAATAATCAATAATTGCAAAGGAAAGAAATTGAAAAAAAAAAGAATTTTCAAATTAGAAAAGAAATACATACATTGAAGATATTCGCTCCGGCTGGGACTCGAACCCACGCCACTCGCTTGGAAGACCAGCGGTCTAGCCATTAGGCTATCGGAGTTCTGTCGAGCGGAGTCTTACTGCCTGACTGATACTGCCTGACTGACAGACTGACTCACTGACTGACTGATACTGACTGACTGACTCACTGACTGACCGAGACTGACTGACTAACTGCCTGACTGACTGAGACTGGACTGACTGACTGACTGACTGACTGACTGACTAACTGACTGACTGAGACTGACTGACTGACTGCTTGACTCTCTGACTGACTATTTCACTGACTGACTGAATGACTAAATGACTGACTGACACTGACTGACTGACTGCTTGACTACCTGACTGATTGCTTGACTGACTAACTGAATGGACAGGACTGACCGACTGACTGACTGACAGACTGACTGAATAAGGATGACTGACAGACTGACTGAATAAGGCTGACTGACTGACTGACTGACAGACTGACTGAATAAGGCTGACCGACTGACTGACTGCCTGACGGACTGACTGACTGAATGACTGACTGACTGACTGACCGAGACTGACTGACTGACTGACTGAGACTGGACTGGACTGACTGACTGACTGACTGACTGAGACTGACTGACTGCTTTAGTGACTAACTGACTGCACAGGACTGACCGACTGACTGACTGACTGACTGCCTGACTGACTGACTGACTGAATGACTGACTGACTGAGACTAAATGACTGACTGCTTGACTGACTGGCTGAAGGACTAACTGACTGACTGAGTGACTGACTGACTGGACTGACTGACTGAGACTGAATGACTGAGTGCTTGACTGATTGACTGTCAGACTGACTGACTGACTTCGCAAAAGGGAAAAATAAAAAAAAAGAATTATAAAATTAGAAAAAAATATTTGCATTTAAGATTTCCTTTCAGGCCGGGACTCGAACCCAGTACCACGCGCTAGGAACCCAACGGTCTAGCCATTAGGCTAGCGGAGCTCTGTCGATGGAAGTCTTAAATATAATAAAAACAAAAAATTCACCTTGGTAATTATTGATTCAAACACTTTGAAATTTACAGGTCGAATAATTAAACTGACTCAGAATTTTTCTCCCTACATAAATAATCAATATTCGCAAAAGAGAAAAATTAAAAAAAAAAGAAGAAGAAATTTCAAATTAGAAACTAAAAGTATACATTGAAGATTTTCGTTCAGGCTGGGACTCGAACCCAGGGCCCCTCGCTTGGAAGCCTAACACTCTAGCCATTAGTCTATGGGAGCTCTGTCGGTGGGAGTTTTAAATATAATAAAAACAAAAAATGCACTTTGGTAATTGTTTATTTAAACACTTTGAAATCTTCGTGTCGAAAAATTAAACTGACTCAGAATTTTCTTCCCTACATAAATAATCAATAATTGCAAAGGAAAGAAATTGAAAAAAAAAAAGAATTTTCAAATTAGAAAAGAAATATATACATTGAAGATATTCGCTCCGGCTGGGACTCGAACCCAGGCCACTCGCTTGGAAGACCAGCGGTCTAGCCATTAGGCTATCGGAGTTCTGTCGAGCGGAGTCTTACTGCCTGACTGATACTGCCTGACTGACAGACTGACTCACTGACTGACTGATACTGACTGACTGACTCACTGACTGACCGAGACTGACTGACTAACTGCCTGACTGACTGAGACTGGACTGACTGACTGACTGACTGACTGACTGACTAACTGACTGACTGAGACTGACTGACTGACTGCTTGACTCTCTGACTGGCTATTTCACTGACTGACTGAATGACTAAATGACTGACTGACACTGACTGACTGACTGCTTGACTACCTGACTGACTGCTTGACTGACTAACTGACTGGACAGGACTGACCGACTGACTGACTGACAGACTGACTGAATAAGGATGACTGACAGACTGACTGAATAAGGCTGACTGACTGACTGACTGACAGACTGACTGAATAAGGCTGACCGACTGACTGACTGCCTGACTGACTGACTGACTGAATGACTGACTGACTGACTGACCGAGACTGACTGACTGACTGACTGAGACTGGACTGGACTGACTGACTGACTGAGACTGACTGACTGACTGAGACTGACTGACTGCTTTAGTGACTAACTGACTGCACAGGACTGACCGACTGACTGACTGACTGACTGCCTGACTGACTGACTGACTGAATGACTGACTGACTGAGACTAAATGACTGACTGCTTGACTGACTGGCTGAAGGACTAACTGACTGACTGAGTGACTGACTGACTTGACTGACTGACTGAGATTGAATGACTGAGTGCTTGACTGATTGACTGTCAGACTGACTGACTGACTTCACAAAAGGGAAAAATAAAAAAAAAAGAATTATAAAATTAGAAAAAAGTATTTGCATTTAAGATTTCCTTTCCGGCCGGGACTCGAACCCAGTACCACGCGCTAGGAACCCAACGGTCTAGCCATTAGGCTATCGGAGCTCTGTCGATGGAAGTCTTAAATATAATAAAAACAAAAAATGCACCTTGGTAATTATTGATTCAAACACTTTGAAATTTACAGGTCGAATAATTAAACTGACTCAGAATTTTTCTCCCTACATAAATAATCAATATTCGCAAAAGAGAAAAATTAAAAAAAAAAGAAGAATTTTCAAATTAGAAACTAAAAATATAAATTGAAGATTTTCGTTCAGGCTGGGACTCGAACCCAGGGCCACTCGCTTGGAAGCCTAACACTCTAGCCATTAGTCTATGGGAGCTCTGTCGGTGGGAGTTTTAAATATAATAAAAACAAAAAATGCACCTTGGTAATTGTTTATTTAAACACTTTAAAATCTTCGTGTCGAAAAATTAAACTGACTCAGAATTTTCTTCCCTACATAAATAATCAATAATTGCAAAGGAAAGAAATTGAAAAAAAAAGAATTTTCAAATTAGAAAAGAAATATATACATTGAAGATATTCGCTCCGGCTGAGACTCGAACCCAGGCCACTCGCTTGGAAGACCAGCGGTCTAGCCATTAGGCTATCGGAGTTCTGTCGAGCGGAGTCTTACTGCCTGACTGATACTGCCTGACTGACAGACTGACTCACTGACTGATACTGACTGACTGACTCACTGACTGACCGAGACTGACTGACTAACTGCCTGACTGACTGAGACTGGACTGACTGACTGACTGACTGACTGACTGACTGACTAACTGACTGACTGAGACTGACTGACTGACTGCTTGACTCTCTGACTGGCTATTTCACTGACTGACTGAATGACTAAATGACTGACTGACACTGACTGACTGACTGCTTGACTACCTGACTGACTGCTTGACTGACTAACTGACTGGACAGGACTGACCGACTGACTGACTGACAGACTGACTGAATAAGGCTGACTGACTGACTGAATAAGGCTGACCGACTGACTGACTGACTGACTGACTGAATGACTGACTGACTGACCGAGACTGACTGACTGACTGACTGAGACTGGACTGGACTGACTGACTGACTGACTGACTGAGACTGACTGACTGCTTTAGTGACTAACTGACTGCACAGGACTGACCGACTGACTGACTGACTGACGGCCTGACTGACTGACTGACTGAATGACTGACTGACTGAGACTAAATGACTGACTGCTTGACTGACTGGCTGAAGGACTAACTGACTGACTGAGTGACTGACTGACTGGACTGACTGACTGAGACTGAATGACTGAGTGCTTGACTGATTGACTGTCAGACTGACTGACTGACTTCGCAAAAGGGAAAAATAAAAAAAAAAGAATTATAAAATTAGAAAAAAATATTTGCATTTAAGATTTCCTTTCCGGCCGGGACTCGAACCCAGTACCACGCGCTAGGAACCCAACGGTGTAGCCATTAGGCTATCGGAGCTCTGTCGATGGAAGTCTTAAATATAATAAAAACAAAAAATGCACCTTGGTAATTATTGATTCAAACACTTTGAAATTTACAGGTCGAATAATTAAACTGACTCAGAATTTTTCTCCCTACATAAATAATCAATATTCGCAAAAGAGAAAAATTTAAAAAAAAAGAAGAAGAAATTTGAAATTAGGAACTAAAAGTATACATTGAAGATTTTCGTTTAGGCTGGGACTCGAACCCAGGGCCACTCGCTTGGAAGCCTAACACTCTAGCCATTAGTCTATGGGAGCTCTGTCGGTGGGAGTTTTAAATATAATAAAAGCAAAAAATGCACCTTGGTAATTGTTTATTTAAACACTTTGAAATCTTCGTGTCGAAAAATTAAACTGACTCAGAATTTTCTTCCCTACATAAATAATCAATAATTGCAAAGGAAAGAAATTGAAAAAAAAAGAATTTTCAAATTAGAAAAGAAATATATACATTGAAGATATTCGCTCCGGCTGGGACTCGAACCCAGGCCACTCGCTTGGAAGACCAGCGGTCTAGCCATTAGGCTATCGGAGTTCTGTCGAGCGGAGTCTTACTGCCTGACTGATACTGCCTGACTGACAGACTGACTCACTGACTGACTGATACTGACTGACTGACTCACTGACTGACCGAGACTGACTGACTAATTGCCTGACTGACTCAGACTGGACTGACTGACTGACTGACTGACTGACTGACTAACTGACTGACTGAGACTGACTGACTGACTGCTTGACTCTCTGACTGGCTATTTCACTGACTGACTGAATGACTAAATGACTGACTGACACTGACTGACTGACTGCTTGACTACCTGACTGACTGCTTGACTGACTAACTGACTGGACAGGACTGACCGACTGACTGACTGACAGACTGACTGAATAAGGATGACTGACAGACTGACTGAATAAGGCTGACCGACTGACTGACTGCCTGACTGACTGACTGACTGAATGACTGACTGACTGACTGACCGACTGAGACTGGACTGGACTGACTGACTGACTGACTGAGACTGACTGACTGCTTTAGTGACTAACTGACTGCACAGGACTGACCGACTGACTGAATGACTGACGGCCTGACTGACTGACTGACTGAATGACTGACTGACTGAGACTAAATGACTGACTGCTTGACTGACTGGCTGAAGGACTAACTGACTGACTGAGTGACTGACTGACTGGACTGACTGACTGAGACTGAATGGCTGAGTGCTTGACTGATTGACTGTCAGACTGACTGACTGACTTCGCAAAAGGGAAAAATAAAAAAAAAAGAATTATAAAATTAGAAAAAAATATTTGCATTTAAGATTTCCTTTCCGGCCGGGACTCGAACCCAGTACCACGCGCTAGGAACCCAACGGTGTAGCCATTAGGCTATCGGAGCTCTGTCGATGGAAGTCTTAAATATAATAAAAACAAAAAATGCACCTTGGTAATTATTGATTCAAACACTTTGAAATTTACAGGTCGAATAATTAAACTGACTCAGAATTTTTCTCCCTACATAAATAATCAATATTCGCAAAAGAGAAAAATTAAAAAAAAAAGAAGAAGAAATTTGAAATTAGAAACTAAAAGTATACATTGAAGATTTTCGTTTAGGCTGGGACTCGAACCCAGGGCCACTCGCTTGGAAGCCTAACGCTCTAGCCATTAGTCTATGGGAGCTCTGTCGGTGGGAGTTTTAAATATAATAAAAACAAAAAATGCACCTTGGTAATTGTTTATTTAAACACTTTGAAATCTTCGTGTCGAAAAATTAAACTGACTCAGAATTTTCTTCCCTACATAAATAATCAATAATTGCAAAGGAAAGAAATTGAAAAAAAAAGAATTTTCAAATTAGAAAAGAAATATATACATTGAAGATATTCGCTCCGGCTGAGACTCGAACCCAGGCCACTCGCTTGGAAGACCAGCGGTCTAGCCATTAGGCTATCGGAGTTCTGTCGAGCGGAGTCTTACTGCCTGACTGATACTGCCTGACTGACAGACTGACTCAATGACTGATACTGACTGACTGACTCACTGACTGACCGAGACTGACTGACTAACTGCCTGACTGACTGAGACTGGACTGACTGACTGACTGACTGACTGACTGACTAACTGAGTGACTGAGACTGACTGACTGACTGCTTGACTCTCTGACTGGCTATTTCACTGACTGACTGAATGACTAAATGACTGACTGACACTGACTGACTGACTGCTTGACTACCTGACTGACTGCTTGACTGACTAACTGACTGGACAGGACTGACCGACTGACTGACTGACAGACTGACTGAATAAGGCTGACTGACTGACTGACTGACAGACTGACTGAATAAGGCTGACCGACTGACTGACTGACTGACTGACTGAATGACTGACTGACTGACTGACCGAGACTGACTGACTGACTGACTGAGACTGGACTGGACTGACTGACTGACTGACTGACTGAGACTGACTGACTGCTTTAGTGACTAACTGACTGCACAGGACTGACCGACTGACTGACTGACTGACGGCCTGACTGACTGACTGACTGAATGACTGACTGACTGAGACTAAATGACTGACTGCTTGACTGACTGGCTGAAGGACTAACTGACTGACTGAGTGACTGACTGACTGGACTGACTGACTGAGACTGAATGACTGAGTGCTTGACTGATTGACTGTCAGACTGACTGACTGACTTCGCAAAAGGGAAAAATAAAAAAAAAAAGAATTATAAAATTAGAAAAAAATATTTGCATTTAAGATTTCCTTTCCGGCCGGGACTCGAACCCAGTACCACGCGCTAGGAACCCAACGGTGTAGCCATTAGGCTATCGGAGCTCTGTCGATGGAAGTCTTAAATATAATAAAAACAAAAAATGCACCTTGGTAATTATTGATTCAAACACTTTGAAATTTACAGGTCGAATAATTAAACTGACTCAGAATTTTTCTCCCTACATAAATAATCAATATTCGCAAAAGAGAAAAATTAAAAAAAAAAGAAGAAGAAATTTGAAATTAGAAACTAAAAGTATACATTGAAGATTTTCGTTTAGGCTGGGACTCGAACCCAGGGCCACTCGCTTGGAAGCCTAACACTCTAGCCATTAGTCTATGGGAGCTCTGTCGGTGGGAGTTTTAAATATAATAAAAACAAAAAATGCACCTTGGTAATTGTTTATTTAAACACTTTGAAATCTTCGCGTCGAAAAATTAAACTGACTCAGAATTTTCTTCCCTACATAAATAATCAATAATTGCAAAGGAAAGAAATTGAAAAAAAAAAGAATTTTCAAATTAGAAAAGAAATATATACATTGAAGATATTCGCTCCGGCTGGGACTCGAACCCAGGCCACTCGCTTGGAAGACCAGCGGTCTAGCCATTAGGCTATCGGAGTTCTGTCGAGCGGAGTCTTACTGCCTGACTGATACTGCCTGACTGACAGACTGACTCACTGACTGACTGATACTGACTGACTGACTAACTGACTGACTGAGACTGACTGACTTACTGCTTGACTCTCTGACTGGCTATTTCACTGACTGACTGAATGACTAAATGACTGACTGACACTGACTGACTGACTGCTTGACTACTTGACTGACTGCTTGACTGACTAACTGACTGGACAGGACTGACCGACTGACTGACTGACAGACTGACTGAATAAGGATGACTGACAGACTGACTGAATAAGGCTGACTGACTGACTGACTGACAGACTGACTGAATAAGGCTGACTGACTGACAGACTGACTGAATAAGGCTGACCGACTGACTGACTGCCTGACTGACTGACTGACTGAATGACTGACTGACTGACCGAGACTAACTGACTGACTGACTGAGACTGGACTGGACTGACTGACTGACTGACTGACTGAGACTGACTGACTGCTTTAGTGACTAACTGACTGCACAGGACTGACCGACTGACTGACTGCCTGACTGCCTGACTGACTGACTGACTGAATGACTGACTGACTGAGACTAAATGACTGACTGCTTGACTGACTGGCTGAAGGACTAACTGACTGACTGAGTGACTGACTGACTGACTGAGACTGAATGACTGAGTGCTTGACTGATTGACTGTCAGACTGACTGACTGACTTCGCAAAAGGGAAAAATAAAAAAAAAGAATTATAAAATTAGAAAAAAATATTTGCATTTAAGATTTCCTTTCCGGCCGGGACTCGAACCCAGTACCACGCGCTAGGAACCCAACGGTGTAGCCATTAGGCTATCGGAGCTCTGTCGATGGAAGTCTTAAATATAATAAAAACAAAAAATGCACCTTGGTAATTATTGATTCAAACACTTTGAAATTTACAGGTCGAATAATTAAACTGACTCAGAATTTTTCTCCCTACATAAATAATCAATATTCGCAAAAGAGAAAAATTAAAAAAAAAAAGAAGAAGAAATTTGAAATTAGAAACTAAAAGTATACATTGAAGATTTTCGTTTAGGCTGGGACTCGAACCCAGGGCCACTCGCTTGGAAGCCTAACGCTCTAGCCATTAGTCTATGGGAGCTCTGTCGGTGGGAGTTTTAAATATAATAAAAACAAAAAATGCACCTTGGTAATTGTTTATTTAAACACTTTGAAATCTTCGTGTCGAAAAATTAAACTGACTCAGAATTTTCTTCCCTACATAAATAATCAATAATTGCAAAGGAAAGAAATTGAAAAAAAAAGAATTTTCAAATTAGAAAAGAAATATATACATTGAAGATATTCGCTCCGGCTGAGACTCGAACCCAGGCCACTCGCTTGGAAGACCAGCGGTCTAGCCATTAGGCTATCGGAGTTCTGTCGAGCGGAGTCTTACTGCCTGACTGATACTGCCTGACTGACAGACTGACTCAATGACTGATACTGACTGACTGACTCACTGACTGACCGAGACTGACTGACTAACTGCCTGACTGACTGAGACTGGACTGACTGACTGACTGACTGACTGACTGACTAACTGAGTGACTGAGACTGACTGACTGACTGCTTGACTCTCTGACTGGCTATTTCACTGACTGACTGAATGACTAAATGACTGACTGACACTGACTGACTGACTGCTTGACTACCTGACTGACTGCTTGACTGACTAACTGACTGGACAGGACTGACCGACTGACTGACTGACAGACTGACTGAATAAGGCTGACTGACTGACTGACTGACAGACTGACTGAATAAGGCTGACCGACTGACTGACTGACTGACTGACTGAATGACTGACTGACTGACTGACCGAGACTGACTGACTGACTGACTGAGACTGGACTGGACTGACTGACTGACTGACTGACTGAGACTGACTGACTGCTTTAGTGACTAACTGACTGCACAGGACTGACCGACTGACTGACTGACTGACGGCCTGACTGACTGACTGACTGAATGACTGACTGACTGAGACTAAATGACTGACTGCTTGACTGACTGGCTGAAGGACTAACTGACTGACTGAGTGACTGACTGACTGGACTGACTGACTGAGACTGAATGACTGAGTGCTTGACTGATTGACTGTCAGACTGACTGACTGACTTCGCAAAAGGGAAAAATAAAAAAAAAAAGAATTATAAAATTAGAAAAAAATATTTGCATTTAAGATTTCCTTTCCGGCCGGGACTCGAACCCAGTACCACGCGCTAGGAACCCAACGGTGTAGCCATTAGGCTATCGGAGCTCTGTCGATGGAAGTCTTAAATATAATAAAAACAAAAAATGCACCTTGGTAATTATTGATTCAAACACTTTGAAATTTACAGGTCGAATAATTAAACTGACTCAGAATTTTTCTCCCTACATAAATAATCAATATTCGCAAAAGAGAAAAATTAAAAAAAAAAGAAGAAGAAATTTGAAATTAGAAACTAAAAGTATACATTGAAGATTTTCGTTTAGGCTGGGACTCGAACCCAGGGCCACTCGCTTGGAAGCCTAACACTCTAGCCATTAGTCTATGGGAGCTCTGTCGGTGGGAGTTTTAAATATAATAAAAACAAAAAATGCACCTTGGTAATTGTTTATTTAAACACTTTGAAATCTTCGCGTCGAAAAATTAAACTGACTCAGAATTTTCTTCCCTACATAAATAATCAATAATTGCAAAGGAAAGAAATTGAAAAAAAAAAGAATTTTCAAATTAGAAAAGAAATATATACATTGAAGATATTCGCTCCGGCTGGGACTCGAACCCAGGCCACTCGCTTGGAAGACCAGCGGTCTAGCCATTAGGCTATCGGAGTTCTGTCGAGCGGAGTCTTACTGCCTGACTGATACTGCCTGACTGACAGACTGACTCACTGACTGACTGATACTGACTGACTGACTCACTGACTGACCGAGACTGACTGACTAACTGCCTGACTGACTGAGACTGGACTGACTGACTGACTGACTGACTAACTGACTGACTGAGACTGACTGACTGACTGACTGCTTGACTCTCTGAGTGGCTATTTCACTGACTGACTGAATGACTAAATGACTGACTGACACTGACTGACTGACTGCTTGACTACCTGACTGACTGCTTGACTGACTAACTGACTGGACAGGACTGACCGACTGACTGACTGACAGACTGACTGAATAAGGATGACTGACAGACTGACTGAATAAGGCTGACTGACTGACTGACTGACAGACTGACTGAATAATGCTGACCGACTGACTGACTGCCTGACTGACTGACTGACTGAATGACTGACTGACTGACTGACCGAGACTGACTGACTGACTGACTGAGACTGGACTGGACTGACTGACTGACTGACTGACTGAGACTGACTGACTGCTTTAGTGACTAACTGACTGCACAGGACTGACCGACTGACTGACTGACTGACTGCCTGACTGACTGACTGACTGAATGACTGACTGACTGAGACTAAATGACTGACTGCTTGACTGACTGGCTGAAGGACTAACTGACTGACTGAGTGACTGACTGACTGGATTGACTGACTGAGACTGAACGACTGAGTGCTTGACTGATTGACTCTCAGACTGACTGACTGACTTCGCAAAAGGGAAAAATAAAAAAAAAAGAATTATAAAATTAGAAAAAAATATTTGCATTTAAGATTTCCTTTCCGGCCGGGACTCGAACCCAGTACCACGCGCTAGGAACCCAACGGTCTAGCCATTAGGCTATCGGAGCTCTGTCGATGGAAGTCTTAAATATAATAAAAACAAAAAATGCACCTTGGTAATTATTGATTCAAACACTTTGAAATTTACAGGTCGAATAATTAAACTGACTCAGAATTTTTCTCTCTACATAAATAATCAATATTCGCAAAAGAGAAAAATTAAAAAAAAAAGAAGAAGAAATTTCAAATTAGAAACTAAAAGTATACATTGAAGATTTTCGTTCAGGCTGGGACTCGAACCCAGGGCCACTCGCTTGGAAGCCTAACACTCTAGCCATTAGTCTATGGGAGCTCTGTCGGTGGGAGTTTTAAATATAATAAAAACAAAAAATGCACCTTGGTAATTGTTTATTTAAACACTTTGAAATCTTCGTGTCGAAAAATTAAACTGACTCAGAATTTTCTTCCCTACATAAATAATCAATAATTGCAAAGGAAAGAAATTGAAAAAAAAAAGAATTTTCAAATTAGAAAAGAAATATATACATTGAAGATATTCGCTCCGGCTGGGACTCGAACCCAGGCCACTCGCTTGGAAGACCAGCGGTCTAGCCATTAGGCTATCGGAGTTCTGTCGAGCGGAGTCTTACTGCCTGACTGATACTGCCTGACTGACAGACTGACTCACTGACTGACTGATACTGACTGACTGACTCACTGACTGACCGAGACTGACTGACTAACTGCCTGACTGACTGAGACTGGACTGACTGACTGACTGACTGACTGACTGACTAACTGACTGACTGAGACTGACTGACTGACTGCTTGACTCTCTGACTGGCTATTTCACTGACTGACTGAATGACTAAATGACTGACTGACACTGACTGACTGACTGCTTGACTACCTGACTGACTGCTTGACTACCTGACTGACTGCTTGACTACCTGACTGACTGCTTGACTGACTAACTGACTGGACAGGACTAACCGACTGACTGACTGACAGACTGACTGAATAAGGATGACTGACAGACTGACTGAATAAGGCTGACTGACTGACTGACTGACAGACTGACTGAATAAGGCTGACCGACTGACTGACTGCCTGACTGACTGACTGACTGAATGACTGACTGACTGACTGACCGAGACTGACTGACTGACTGACTGAGACTGGACTGGACTGACTGACTGACTGAGACTGACTGACTGCTTTAGTGACTAACTGACTGCACAGGACTGACCGACTGACTGACTGACTGACTGCCTGACTGACTGACTGACTGAATGACTGACTGACTGAGACTAAATGACTGACTGCTTGACTGACTGGCTGAAGGACTAACTGACTGACTGAGTGACTGACTGACTGGATTGACTGACTGAGACTGAACGACTGAGTGCTTGACTGATTGACTCTCAGACTGACTGACTGACTTCGCAAAAGGGAAAAATAAAAAAAAAAGAATTATAAAATTAGAAAAAAATATTTGCATTTAAGATTTCCTTTCCGGCTGGGACTCGAACCCAGTACCACGCGCTAGGAACCCAACGGTCTAGCCATTAGGCTATCGGAGCTCTGTCGATGGAAGTCTTAAATATAATAAAAACAAAAAATGCACCTTGGTAATTATTGATTCAAACACTTTGAAATTTACAGGTCGAATAATTAAACTGACTCAGAATTTTTCTCTCTACATAAATAATCAATATTCGCAAAAGAGAAAAATTAAAAAAAAAAGAAGAAGAAATTTCAAATTAGAAACTAAAAGTATACATTGAAGATTTTCGTTCAGGCTGGGACTCGAACCCAGGGCCACTCGCTTGGAAGCCTAACACTCTAGCCATTAGTCTATGGGAGCTCTGTCGGTGGGAGTTTTAAATATAATAAAAACAAAAAATGCACCTTGGTAATTGTTTATTTAAACACTTTGAAATCTTTGTGTCGAAAAATTAAACTGACTCAGAATTTTCTTCCCTACATAAATAATCAATAATTGCAAAGGAAAGAAATTGAAAAAAAAAAGAATTTTCAAATTAGAAAAGAAATATATACATTGAAGATATTCGCTCCGGCTGGGACTCGAACCCAGGCCACTCGCTTGGAAGACCAGCGGTCTAGCCATTAGGCTATCGGAGTTCTGTCGAGCGGAGTCTTACTGCCTGACTGATACTGCCTGACTGACAGACTGACTCACTGACTGACTGATACTGACTGACTGACTCACTGACTGACCGAGACTGACTGACTAACTGCCTGACTGACTGAGACTGGACTGACTGACTGACTGACTGACTAACTGACTGACTGAGACTGACTGACTGACTGCTTGACTCTCTGACTGGCTATTTCACTGACTGACTGAATGACTAAATGACTGACTGACACTGACTGACTGACTGCTTGACTACCTGACTGACTGCTTGACTGACTAACTGACTGGACAGGACTGACCGACTGACTGACTGACAGACTGACTGAATAAGGATGACTGACAGACTGACTGAATAAGGCTGACTGACTGACTGACAGACTGACTGAATAAGGCTGACCGACTGACTGACTGCCTGACTGACTGACTGACTGAATGACTGACTGACTGACTGACTGACCGAGACTGACTGACTGACTGACTGAGACTGGACTGGACTGACTGACTGACTGACTGACTGAGACTGACTGACTGCTTTAGTGACTAACTGACTAAACAGGACTGACCGACTGACTGACTGACTGACTGCCTGACTGACTGACTGACTGAATGACTGACTGACTGAGACTAAATGACTGACTGCTTGACTGACTGGCTGAAGGACTAACTGACTGACTGAGTGACTGACTGACTGGACTGACTGACTGAGACTGAATGACTGAGTGCTTGACTGATTGACTGTCAGACTGACTGACTGACTTCGCAAAAGGGAAAAATAAAAAAAAAAAATTATAAAATTAGAAAAAAATATTTGCATTTAAGATTTCCTTTCCGGCCGGGACTCGAACCCAGTACCACGAGCTAGGAACCCAACGGTCTAGCCATTAGGCTATCGGAGCTCTGTCGATGGAAGTCTTAAATATAATAAAAACAAAAAATGCACCTTGGTAATTATTGATTCAAACACTTTGAAATTTACAGGTCGAATAATTAAACTGACTCAGAATTTTTCTCCCTACATAAATAATCAATATTCGCAAAAGAGAAAAATTAAAAAAAAAGAAGAAGAAATTTCAAATTAGAAACTAAAAGTATACATTGAAGATTTTCGTTCAGGCTGGGACTCGAACCCAGGGCCACTCGCTTGGAAGCCTAACACTCTAGCCATTAGTCTATGGGAGCTCTGTCGGTGGGAGTTTTAAATATAATAAAAACAAAAAATGCATCTTGGTAATTGTTTATTTAAACACTTTGAAATCTTTGTGTCGAAAAATTAAACTGACTCAGAATTTTCTTCCCTACATAAATAATCAATAATTGCAAAGGAAAGAAATTGAAAAAAAAAAGAATTTTCAAATTAGAAAAGAAATATATACATTGAAGATATTCGCTCCGGCTGGGACTCGAACCCAGGCCACTCGCTTGGAAGACCAGCGGTCTAGCCATTAGGGTATCGGAGTTCTGTCGAGCGGAGTCTTACTGCCTGACTGATACTGCCTGACTGACAGACTGACTCACTGACTGACTGATACTGACTGACTGACTCACTGACTGACCGAGACTGACTGACTAACTGCCTGACTGACTGAGACTGGACTGACTGACTGACTGACTGACTGACTGACTAACTGACTGACTGAGACTGACTGACTGACTGCTTGACTCTCTGACTGGCTATTTCACTGACTGACTGAATGACTAAATGACTGACTGACACTGACTGACTGACTGCTTGACTACCTGACTGACTGCTTGACTACCTGACTGACTGCTTGACTGACTAACTGACTGGACAGGACTGACCGACTGACTGACTGACAGACTGACTGAATAAGGATGACTGACAGACTGACTGAATAAGGCTGACTGACTGACTGACTGACAGACTGACTGAATAAGGCTGACCGACTGACTGACTGCCTGACTGACTGACTGACTGAATGACTGACTGACTGACTGACCGAGACTGACTGACTGACTGACTGAGACTGGACTGGACTGACTGACTGACTGACTGACTGAGACTGACTGACAGCTTTAGTGACTAACTGACTGCACAGGACTGACCGACTGACTGACTGACTGACTGCCTGACTGACTAACTGACTGAATGACTGACTGACTGAGACTAAATGACTGACTGCTTGACTGACTGGCTGAAGGACTAACTGACTGACTGAGTGACTGACTGACTGGATTGACTGACTGAGACTGAACGACTGAGTGCTTGACTGATTGACTCTCAGACTGACTGACTGACTTCGCAAAAGGGAAAAATAAAAAAAAAAAGAATTATAAAATTAGAAAAAAATATTTGCATTTAAGCATTCCTTTCCGGCCGGGACTCGAACCCAGTACCACGCGCTAGGAACCCACCGGTCTAGCCATTAGGCTATCGGAGCTCTGTCGATGGAAGTCTTAAATATAATAAAAACAAAAAATGCACCTTGGTAATTATTGATTCAAACACTTTGAAATTTACAGGTCGAATAATTAAACTGACTCAGAATTTTTCTCTCTACATAAATAATCAATATTCGCAAAAGAGAAAAATTAAAAAAAAAAAGAAGAAGAAATTTCAAATTAGAAACTAAAAGTATACATTGAAGATTTTCGTTCAGGCTGGGACTCGAACCCAGGGCCACTCGCTTGGAAGCCTAACACTCTAGCCATTAGTCTATGGGAGCTCTGTCGGTGGGAGTTTTAAATATAATAAAAACAAAAAATGCACCTTGGTAATTGTTTATTTTAACACTTTGAAATCTTCGTGTCGAAAAATTAAACTGACTCAGAATTTTCTTCCCTACATAAATAATCAATAATTGCAAAGGAAAGAAATTGAAAAAAAAAAAAGAATTTTCAAATTAGAAAAGAAATATATACATTGAAGATATTCGCTCCGGCTGGGACTCGAACCCAGGCCACTCGCTTGGAAGACCAGCGGTCTAGCCATTAGGCTATCGGAGTTCTGTCGAGCGGAGTCTTACTGCCTGACTGATACTGCCTGACTGACAGACTGACTCACTGACTGACTGATACTGACTGACTGACTCACTGACTGACCGAGACTGACTGACTAACTGCCTGACTGACTGAGACTGGACTGACTGACTGACTGACTGACTAACTGACTGACTGAGACTGACTGACTGACTGCTTGACTCTCTGACTGGCTATTTCACTGACTGACTGAATGACTAAATGACTGACTGACACTGACTGACTGACTGCTTGACTACCTGACTGACTGCTTGACTGACTAACTGACTGGACAGGACTGACCGACTGACTGACTGACAGACTGACTGAATAAGGATGACTGACAGACTGACTGAATAAGGCTGACTGACTGACTGACTGACAGACTGACTGAATAAGGCTGACCGACTGACTGACTGCCTGACTGACTGACTGACTGAATGACTGACTGACTGACTGACCGAGACTGACTGACTGACTGACTGAGACTGGACTGGACTGACTGACTGACTGACTGACTGAGACTGACTGACTGCTTTAGTGACTAACTGACTGCACAGGACTGACCGACTGACTGACTGACTGACTGCCTGACTGACTGACTGACTGAATGACTGACTGACTGAGACTAAATGACTGACTGCTTGACTGACTGGCTGAAGGACTAACTGACTGACTGAGTGACTGACTGACTGGACTGACTGACTGAGACGGAATGACTGAGTGCTTGACTGATTGACTCTCAGACTGACTGACTGACTTCGCAAAAGGGAAAAATAAAAAAAAAAGAATTATAAAATTAGAAAAAAATATTTGCATTTAAGATTTCCTTTCCGGCTGGGACTCGAACCCAGTACCACGCGCTAGGAACCCAACGGTCTAGCCATTAGGCTATCGGAGCTCTGTCGATGGAAGTCTTAAATATAATAAAAACAAAAAATGCACCTTGGTAATTATTGATTCAAACACTTTGAAATTTACAGGTCGAATAATTAAACTGACTCAGAATTTTTCTCTCTACATAAATAATCAATATTCGCAAAAGAGAAAAATTAAAAAAAAAAGAAGAAGAAATTTCAAATTAGAAACTAAAAGTATACATTGAAGATTTTCGTTCAGGCTGGGACTCGAACCCAGGGCCACTCGCTTGGAAGCCTAACACTCTAGCCATTAGTCTATGGGAGCTCTGTCGGTGGGAGTTTTAAATATAATAAAAACAAAAAATGCACCTTGGTAATTGTTTATTTAAACACTTTGAAATCTTCGTGTCGAAAAATTAAACTGACTCAGAATTTTCTTCCCTACATAAATAATCAATAATTGCAAAGGAAAGAAATTGAAAAAAAAAAGAATTTTCAAATTAGAAAAGAAATATATACATTGAAGATATTCGCTCCGGCTGGGACTCGAACCCAGGCCACTCGCTTGGAAGACCAGCGGTCTAGCCATTAGGCTATCGGAGTTCTGTCGAGCGGAGTCTTACTGCCTGACTGATACTGCCTGACTGACAGACTGACTCACTGACTGACTGATACTGACTGACTGACTCACTGACTGACCGAGACTGACTGACTAACTGCCTGACTGACTGAGACTGGACTGACTGACTGACTGACTGACTAACTGACTGACTGAGACTGACTGACTGACTGCTTGACTCTCTGACTGGCTATTTCACTGACTGACTGAATGACTAAATGACTGACTGACACTGACTGACTGACTGCTTGACTACCTGACTGACTGCTTGACTGACTAACTGACTGGACAGGACTGACCGACTGACTGACTGACAGACTGACTGAATAAGGATGACTGACAGACTGACTGAATAAGGCTGACTGACTGACTGACAGACTGACTGAATAAGGCTGACCGACTGACTGACTGCCTGACTGACTGACTGACTGAATGACTGACTGACTGACTGACCGAGACTGACTGACTGACTGACTGAGACTGGACTGGACTGACTGACTGACTGACTGACTGAGACTGACTGACTGCTTTAGTGACTAACTGACTAAACAGGACTGACCGACTGACTGACTGACTGACTGCCTGACTGACTGACTGACTGAATGACTGACTGACTGAGACTAAATGACTGACTGCTTGACTGACTGGCTGAAGGACTAACTGACTGACTGAGTGACTGACTGACTGGACTGACTGACTGAGACTGAATGACTGAGTGCTTGACTGATTGACTGTCAGACTGACTGACTGACTTCGCAAAAGGGAAAAATAAAAAAAAAAAATTATAAAATTAGAAAAAAATATTTGCATTTAAGATTTCCTTTCCGGCCGGGACTCGAACCCAGTACCACGAGCTAGGAACCCAACGGTCTAGCCATTAGGCTATCGGAGCTCTGTCGATGGAAGTCTTAAATATAATAAAAACAAAAAATGCACCTTGGTAATTATTGATTCAAACACTTTGAAATTTACAGGTCGAATAATTAAACTGACTCAGAATTTTTCTCCCTACATAAATAATCAATATTCGCAAAAGAGAAAAATTAAAAAAAAAGAAGAAGAAATTTCAAATTAGAAACTAAAAGTATACATTGAAGATTTTCGTTCAGGCTGGGACTCGAACCCAGGGCCACTCGCTTGGAAGCCTAACACTCTAGCCATTAGTCTATGGGAGCTCTGTCGGTGGGAGTTTTAAATATAATAAAAACAAAAAATGCATCTTGGTAATTGTTTATTTAAACACTTTGAAATCTTTGTGTCGAAAAATTAAACTGACTCAGAATTTTCTTCCCTACATAAATAATCAATAATTGCAAAGGAAAGAAATTGAAAAAAAAAAAGAATTTTCAAATTAGAAAAGAAATATATACATTGAAGATATTCGCTCCGGCTGGGACTCGAACCCAGGCCACTCGCTTGGAAGACCAGCGGTCTAGCCATTAGGGTATCGGAGTTCTGTCGAGCGGAGTCTTACTGCCTGACTGATACTGCCTGACTGACAGACTGACTCACTGACTGACTGATACTGACTGACTGACTCACTGACTGACCGAGACTGACTGACTAACTGCCTGACTGACTGAGACTGGACTGACTGACTGACTGACTGACTGACTGACTAACTGACTGACTGAGACTGACTGACTCACTGCTTGACTCTCTGACTGGCTATTTCACTGACTGACTGAATGACTAAATGACTGACTGACACTGACTGACTGACTGCTTGACTACCTGACTGACTGCTTGACTACCTGACTGACTGCTTGACTGACTAACTGACTGGACAGGACTGACCGACTGACTGACTGACAGACTGACTGAATAAGGATGACTGACAGACTGACTGAATAAGGCTGACTGACTGACTGACTGACAGACTGACTGAATAAGGCTGACCGACTGACTGACTGCCTGACTGACTGACTGACTGAATGACTGACTGACTGACTGACCGAGACTGACTGACTGACTGACTGAGACTGGACTGGACTGACTGACTGACTGACTGACTGAGACTGACTGACAGCTTTAGTGACTAACTGACTGCACAGGACTGACCGACTGACTGACTGACTGACTGCCTGACTGACTAACTGACTGAATGACTGACTGACTGAGACTAAATGACTGACTGCTTGACTGACTGGCTGAAGGACTAACTGACTGACTGAGTGACTGACTGACTGGATTGACTGACTGAGACTGAACGACTGAGTGCTTGACTGATTGACTCTCAGACTGACTGACTGACTTCGCAAAAGGGAAAAATAAAAAAAAAAAGAATTATAAAATTAGAAAAAAATATTTGCATTTAAGCATTCCTTTCCGGCCGGGACTCGAACCCAGTACCACGCGCTAGGAACCCACCGGTCTAGCCATTAGGCTATCGGAGCTCTGTCGATGGAAGTCTTAAATATAATAAAAACAAAAAATGCACCTTGGTAATTATTGATTCAAACACTTTGAAATTTACAGGTCGAATAATTAAACTGACTCAGAATTTTTCTCTCTACATAAATAATCAATATTCGCAAAAGAGAAAAATTAAAAAAAAAAAAGAAGAAGAAATTTCAAATTAGAAACTAAAAGTATACATTGAAGATTTTCGTTCAGGCTGGGACTCGAACCCAGGGCCACTCGCTTGGAAGCCTAACACTCTAGCCATTAGTCTATGGGAGCTCTGTCGGTGGGAGTTTTAAATATAATAAAAACAAAAAATGCACCTTGGTAATTGTTTATTTTAACACTTTGAAATCTTCGTGTCGAAAAATTAAACTGACTCAGAATTTTCTTCCCTACATAAATAATCAATAATTGCAAAGGAAAGAAATTGAAAAAAAAAAAGAATTTTCAAATTAGAAAAGAAATATATACATTGAAGATATTCGCTCCGGCTGGGACTCGAACCCAGGCCACTCGCTTGGAAGACCAGCGGTCTAGCCATTAGGCTATCGGAGTTCTGTCGAGCGGAGTCTTACTGCCTGACTGATACTGCCTGACTGACAGACTGACTCACTGACTGACTGATACTGACTGACTGACTCACTGACTGACCGAGACTGACTGACTAACTGCCTGACTGACTGAGACTGGACTGACTGACTGACTGACTGACTGACTGACTAACTGACTGACTGAGACTGACTGACTGACTGCTTGACTCTCTGACTGGCTATTTCACTGACTGACTGAATGACTAAATGACTGACTGACACTGACTGACTGACTGCTTGACTACCTGACTGACTGCTTGACTGACTAACTGACTGGACAGGACTGACCGACTGACTGACTGACAGACTGACTGAATAAGGATGACTGACAGACTGACTGAATAAGGCTGACTGACTGACTGACTGACAGACTGACTGAATAAGGCTGACCGACTGACTGACTGCCTGACTGACTGACTGACTGAATGACTGACTGACTGACTGACCGAGACTGACTGACTGACTGACTGAGACTGGACTGGACTGACTGACTGACTGACTGACTGAGACTGACTGACTGCTTTAGTGACTAACTGACTGCACAGGACTGACCGACTGACTGACTGACTGACTGCCTGACTGACTGACTGACTGAATGACTGACTGACTGAGACTAAATGACTGACTGCTTGACTGACTGGCTGAAGGACTAACTGACTGACTGAGTGACTGACTGACTGGACTGACTGACTGAGACGGAATGACTGAGTGCTTGACTGATTGACTCTCAGACTGACTGACTGACTTCGCAAAAGGGAAAAATAAAAAAAAAAGAATTATAAAATTAGAAAAAAATATTTGCATTTAAGATTTCCTTTCCGGCCGGGACTCGAACCCAGTACCACGCGCTAGGAATTCAACGGTCTAGCCATTAGGCTATCGGAGCTCTGTCGATGGAAGTCTTAAATATAATAAAAACAAAAAATGCACCTTGGTAATTATTGATTCAAACACTTTGAAATTTACAGGTCGAATAATTAAACTGACTCAGAATTTTTCTCCCTACATAAATAATCAATATTCGCAAAAGAGAAAAATTAAATAAAAATAATAAAAAAAATTTTAAAAACATGCTTTTCTTTTTTTCATTCAAAAAAATGAACTAAAAAGTGGAAAATAATTTTCTTTTATCACAAAAAATTTATCCTATATAACACATAAGTTAACATCAGACCTATTGTATTACGATACATTGAAATTATCATTTAAATTTCTGACTAAAAAGAAAAGCGTGGGCGCCGTATAACCCGTTTTATACTAATGAAAATTAAAAATTTAACATCATACACATGGAAAAGCAATTATTACCAGATGAATTAAATTTAAAGAAATAAATTGGTATGCATTAATTTATTATATTAGACTTAAGAAAATTAGAATAGAATTATAAAAAAAATCACATTAAAAATTAAAACATAAACATTGAATTGAAGATTAAATCATTAAGATGGATCAAGATTCATATAAAACTACAATAAAAATATTAAGAGTGTTATAAATACACACACCAGCATTATAATAAATTACTAAATTAATTTTTATTATATTACGGCTCTGAAGTATCATAAGTGTAAATTTTTTACTAATTTTTAATGTCTGATTTTAAAAAAATGTTTCCACTTGTAAAGAGAACCTTATTGCAAGGTACAGTGGTTATTGACACGTAAGTTTAGTAATATGAACAATAAATAGTAGTCGATTGAAAATTGAATTTTAATGTTCGCATGTACTTATTAATTATCCTTATAAGATAATCAAAAATATTTTCGATAACTTTATGATAAGGCGCCCACGCTTTTCTTTTGAGTCAGAAATTTAAATGATAATTTCAATGTATCGTAATACAATAGGTCTGATGTTAACTTATGTGTTATATAGGATAAATTTTTTGTGATAAAAGAAAATTATTTTCCACTTTTTAGTTCATTTTTTTGAATGAAAAAAAGAAAAGCATGTTTTTAAAATTTTTTTTATTATTTTTATTTTCTACTTTTTAGTTTTAATTACAAAATACCAATATTTCTAGTATATCACATCACTAGACACATGCAAAATGCTACTTTTTCCACACCACTTGAGAGGTAAATAGTCAGAAACGTTTTTTTTTTTTTTTTTTTAATTGTGGTATGCCCAGTAGGTCTAGTCCACATTGAAAATTCAAGCATTTTTGACAGTACTATTTCGTATTCTTTCATCGTTTTCACTGTACCTCCGCATTCTCTCCATTTCCACAAGAGCATCATTATTGCAAGGCTTCTTGCCAGTTAATTTTGTGCAGTCGAGCTCTTCTATCCGGAGTCCAGCAAGAGATCTTACTCTGCTCAAGTTTACGTACGCTTGTCCTTCAGCAAATAGTTTATTTCCAAGATAGACAACTGCATAGTCCACAGTACTTCCCTGCATTTTATGTACAGTTGAAGCCCACGACAAAATCAACGGCAACATTCGCCTTTCAGCAGTTCCATAACTGTATAAAGCTGGAAATTGAATGGATTTCGGCTCGATTTTGTGTATGCCGTCTTTACCGAAATTGATGAGAACAGATGGTATGTCCTCGGCATACACTTGAGCTCTGCGAAAATATGGCCAAACAATCTCTTTTACAAATCCTATAGCTCCATTAACAAGACCTTTGGTGACGTCAATATTGGCTCTTAACATAACCTTAGCTCCTACGAAAATTTCTAATTCTCGCGGTAAACCTCCGGTCTTGTTAATGTCTTTTGAAATGATGCTATCGATACTTGTATTTTCGTTGAGTTTTTTTGTTGCATCGATTAGTTGATCTTGGGCACGAATTTTGTAGATACTAGTATTTTTGCTCCTGAAATACTGAAGAACTCGATTGTTATGTTCATCTACCTGCTTGTTAGTTGGGTAGATTCTTAAGGCTCTTTCAATGGAAAACTCTCCATCCATATCAGAACTTTCTCTCTCAAGTAAAACAGCCATATGCTGTGCCGAGAGTTCACCAATTCTAAGAGCATTTAAGAGGTCAACGAACAACATGTCTCCTTGCTGTCTCATATTGTCCACCAATTCTACCAAAGAAAAAAGTTTCCATAAGTCAGTAGCAGGAATCATGTGCTCGGGCTGTTGGAATATTTGTCTTCCTCTCACAGGTGGAAGCTGCATTAGATCACCAAATACTAGAATGTTAAGGCCTCCAAAAAAATTGTCAGTGTTCTTTAATTGCCTCAAACGCGAGTCAATCATGCATAGCATCTCGTACGGTACCATGGATATTTCATCAATGAAGAAGAATTCAATGTCTGTCCAAAGTCGACGCATAGTTTGGAGAAATATTCCAGTTAGTAAAGGCATTTCCACAATACGACCATCTTTTTGAACTGGTAATTTCAACGAGTTGTGTAATGTGGATCCTCCAACCAATCGTGCAGCTACACCTGTTAAAGCACATACTTTGACTACTGGCTTGGCGTAACATCGGTTGACTTGATTTTTCAGTAGATTGAAAAGAAATGTTTTTCCAGTGCCAGCTTGGCCAGTGATGAAAAGTCTTTCTCGGTGTTGGCTGCCACCCAATTGGTCTTGAATACTTGATGTAATGTACTTGAATATGTCTTTTTGACGCAAGTTCATTGCTTGGACTGCATTTTGAAATTGAATGTCGTCCATTATTTGTTGTTCCAAAACTTCTTCGTCAACGTCTTCCTGCAATTCAAGCGGTTCTGCATCGAGTATTTCGAATGCGTGAGCTTGGTTAAAGGCATTCTCCAGTTGTCTATCTCGTTCTCGATATTCTTCCATTTGCTCGCTGTTTCTTTTTAAAGCCTCTTCTCGAGCAAGAAAGGCTTCTTTTGAAGAATTAAATCCTTCAAGTAGTTCTTGCTCCGAGCGGTAGGGCATGTATTGCAGAAGAAGACTATAGTAAAAATTCTCCGGATCAGTGGAGGCAACGAAGTATGGAACTCTTACAACAGCAGTTACATTTCTTATTTCTATTTTACAATTGTCCATCAAAGTAATCAATTCTTTTTTTTTTCTCTTATGGGGAACATTATCATTATAAACGTCAATGTCAATACTCTCCTCAACAAATTCTTTGCTTTGTGGTTTCGCGTAATATGGTTTAAATTTCATGGCGAATTCCATCAAGGTCATGTTCGCAAAGTTGAAATTTTGATGCTCCAGAGGTCTTTTTTCGTATCTATCAAAGATGTTTGCGCACAGTCCGGTGTTATCTCCCGCTTCGTTGAATTTTAATACTCTGTATCTTTGCTCGGGTTTTCTGGTGTTGAGGAAAACACATTGTCTTGAACTGTCTCGTAAATTTAAATGGCAGAGTCTAAAAACACACTCGCATGCCGAAACTTGTCGCTCACTCATTAGACGCATACATATTTTGAAAAGTTTGCGAGAAATATTTGTCTCATCTCGGCGGATTTGTTGAATCGCCTGTGCAATGCTGGAATTTAACTGTGTGGGTTCGGACTTGGATATGTACTTAGCGACGTAATATGCTATAGATTCATTGGAGCCACATGGTTGAATATCCATGTTTCCCTTCCATATCAAAAGAAGTGACTTATTATAGTTATTCACATAACTCTCTTTGGGTCGGCGTTTCAAGAGGCAAATTCTTCCACCGTTACGAATGAACTCATCTGATGCTGAAACTCAATTCATCAAAGATAAGGCAAAACAGGGGTTATTTTCAATGGTCCGTCGTTTGAAAGGATTAGTAGCTCGACGTATAGCTTGCTCAATCACAAAGCGAGCTTTATGTTTTTGATCGGATTCATTTGCTTCACGTTGAGAATTACTTTGACAATCTGATTCTTGGCGAGCTTTGCGTTCTTCAGAAATCTCGATTGAGCGAGATTGTGAATTTTTCAACCTGTTTGCTGCTAAGCAAATTTTACGTTCTGCAGGCGGTTTCTTTTAAACGACGTGGTCAAAAACGTTCCCGTTCTGTCACTTGGGTTGAACATCTTCATTATTATTAAGCTTCTTAGCTGTATATTTCACACGAGCCTTTTCCAACCTTCTTTTGCGCTGTGTTGCTGTTTCTCTTTTCGTTGTTAGTCACTTTTTTTGGCGGTTTAGAGTGTCTGTAAGAAGACTTTTTAATTTTAGTTACATATTATGTTTTTTTTTTTTTTTTTGACCCTCGAATATACCTGCCCGTCATCATCGAATTGGATGTCCAGGTCCAAAAATCATGATGGAACCTTGTATTGTCATCTAAGATGAATGTTTTTTTAAAAAAAATTATCACCCTAAGATATCTGAAAGTTGGTTTAAAAAAAGTTGCAAGATAGGAAAAAATCTGGTCAAACAAACAAACAGACAAACAATTTTTTTTTCAGCATATACATGCATGTAAACATGTTTCCAGTACTCCAAACTGAAGGAAAAAGCGAAATTAAAAATTTACGTACAACGAGTGAAGTTAAAGAAGAGCATGTAACCCGCGAGTATACCGGTCCGTCATCATCGACCTGGTTATCCGGGTCCAAAACTCATGATGGAACCTTGTATTGTCATCCATGACGAGTGTTTTAAAAAAAAAATAGTACCCTAGGACATCTGGAAGTTGGTTTAATCAAAGTTGCAAGATTTGAAAAAATCCGGTCATACAGACAAACAAACAAACAAGCAAACAAACAAACAAGCAAACAAACAAACAAACAAACAAACAATTTTTTTTCAGTATATACATGTATGTAAACATGTTTCCAGCACTCCAAACTTTAGGAAAAAGCGAAAATAAAAAGTTACGTACAACGAGTGAAGTTAAAGAAAAGCATGTAAAAAAAAAAAGAAGAAGAAATTTCAAATTAGATACTGAAAGTATACATTGAAGATTTTCGTTCAGGCTGGGACTCGAACCCAGGGCCACTCGCTTGGAAGCCTAACACTCTAGCCATTAGTCTATGGGAGCTCTGTCGGTGGGAGTTTTAAATATAATAAAAACAAAAAATGCACCTTGGTAATTGTTTATTTAAACACTTTGAAATCTTCGTGTCGAAAAATTAAACTGACTCAGAATTTTCTTCCCTACATAAATAATCAATAATTGCAAAGGAAAGAAATTGAAAAAAAAAAGAATTTTCAAATTAGAAAAGAAATATATACATTGAAGATATTCGCTCCGGCTGGGACTCGAACCCAGGCCACTCGCTTGGAAGACCAGCGGTCTAGCCATTAGGCTATCGGAGTTCTGTCGAGCGGAGTCTTACTGCCTGACTGATACTGCCTGACTGACAGACTGACTCACTGACTGACTGATACTGACTGACTGACTCACTGACTGACCGAGACTGACTGACTAACTGCCTGACTGACTGAGACTGGACTGACTGACTGACAGACTGACTGAATAAGGATGACTGACAGACTGACTGAATAAGGCTGACTGACTGACTGACTGACAGATTGACTGAATAAGGCTGACCGACTGACTGACTGCCTGACTGACTGACTGACTGAATGACTGACTGACTGACTGACCGAGACTGACTGACTGACTGACTGAGACTGGACTGGACTGACTGACTGACTGACTGACTGAGACTGACTGACTGCTTTAGTGACTAACTGACTGCACAGGACTGACCGACTGACTGACTGACTGACTGCCTGACTGACTGACTGACTGACTGATAGAATGACTGACTGACTGCGACTAAATGACTGACTGCTTGACTGACTGGCTGAAGGACTAACTGACTGACTGAGTGACTGACTGACTGTACTGACTGACTCAGACTGAATGACTGGGTGCTTGACTGATTGACTGTCAGACTGACTGACTGACTTCGCAAAAGGGAAAAATAAAAAAAAAGAATTATAAAATTAGAAAAAAATATTTGCATTTAAGATTTCCTTTCCGGCCGGGACTCGAACCCAGTACCACGCGCTAGGAACCCAACGGTCTAGCCATTAGGCTATCGGAGCTCTGTCGATGGAAGTCTTAAATATAATAAAAACAAAAAATGCACCTTGGTAATTATTGATTCAAACACTTTGAAATTTACAGGTCGAATAATTAACCTGACTCAGAATTTTTCTCCCTACATAAATAATCAATATTCGCAAAAGAGAAAAATTAAAAAAAAAAGAAGAAGAAATTTCAAATTAGAAACTAAAAGTATACATTAAAGATTTTCGTTCAGGCTGGGACTCGAACCCAGGGCCACTCGCTTGGAAGCCTAACACTCTAGCCGTTAGTCTATGGGAGCTCTGTCGGTGGGAGTTTTAAATATAATAAAAACAAAAAATGCACCTTGGTAATTGTTTATTTAAACACTTTGAAATCTTCGTGTCGAAAAATTAAACTGACTCAGAATTTTCTTCCCTACATAAATAATCAATAATTGCAAAGGAAAGAAATTGAAAAAAAAAAGAATTTTCAAATTAGAAAAGAAATATATACATTGAAGATATTCGCTCCGGCTGGGACTCGAACCCAGGCCACTCGCTTGGAAGACCAGCGGTCTAGCCATTAGGCTATCGGAGTTCTGTCGAGCGGAGTCTTACTGCCTGACTGATACTGCCTGACTGACAGACTGACTCACTGACTGACTGATACTGACTGACTGACTCACTGACTGACCGAGACTGACTGACTAACTGCCTGACTGACTGAGACTGGACTGACTGACTGACTGACTGACTGACTGACTAACTGACTGACTGAGACTGACTGACTGACTGCTTGACTCTCTGACTGGCTATTTCACTGACTGACTGAATGACTAAATGACTGACTGACACTGACTGACTGACTGCTTGACTACCTGACTGACTGCTTGACTGACTAACTGACTGGACAGGACTGACCGACTGACTGACTGACAGACTGACTGAATAAGGCTGACTGACTGACTGACTGACAGACTGACTGAATAAGGCTGACCGACTGACTGACTGCCTGACTTACTGACTGAATGACTGACTGACTGACTGACCGAGACTGACTGACTGACTGACTGAGACTGGACTGGACTGACTGACTGACTGACTGACTGAGACTGACTGACTGCTTTAGTGACTAACTGACTGCACAGGACTGACCGACTGACTGACTGACTGACTGCCTGACTGACTGACTGACTGAATGACTGACTGACTGAGACTAAATGACTGACTGCTTGACTGACTGGCTGAAGGACTAACTGACTGACTGAGTGACTGACTGACTGGACTGACTGACTGAGACTGAATGACTGAGTGCTTGACTGATTGACTGTCAGACTGACTGACTGACTTCGCAAAAGGGAAAAATAAAAAAAAAGAATTATAAAATTAGAAAAAAATATTTGCATTTAAGATTTCCTTTCCGGCCGGGACTCGAACCCAGTACCACGCGCTAAGAACCCAACGGTCTAGCCATTAGGCTATCGGAGCTCTGTCGATGGAAGTCTTAAATATAATAAAAACAAAAAATGCACCTTGGTAATTATTGATTCAAACACTTTGAAATTTACAGGTCGAATAATTAAACTGACTCAGAATTTTTCTCCCTACATAAATAATCAATATTCGCAAAAGAGAAAAATTAAAAAAAAAGAAGAAGAAATTTCAAATTAGAAACTAAAAGTATACATTGAAGATTTTCGTTCAGGCTGGGACTCGAACCCAGGGCCACTCGCTTGGAAGCCTAACACTCTAGCCATTAGTCTATGGGAGCTCTGTCGGTGGGAGTTTTAAATATAATAAAAACAAAAAATGCACCTTGGTAATTGTTTATTTAAACACTTTGAAATCTTCGTGTCGAAAAATTAAACTGACTCAGAATTTTCTTCCCTACATAAATAATCAATAATTGCAAAGGAAAGAAATTGAAAAAAAAAAGAATTTTCAAATTAGAAAAGAAATATATACATTGAAGATATTCGCTCCGGCTGGGACTCGAACCCAGGCCACTCGCTTGGAAGACCAGCGGTCTAGCCATTAGGGTATCGGAGTTCTGTCGAGCGGAGTCTTACTGCCTGACTGATACTGCCTGACTGACAGACTGACTCACTGACTGACTGATACTGCCTGACTGACAGACTGACTCACTGACTGACTGATACTGACTGACTGACTCACTGACTGACCGAGACTGACTGACTAACTGCCTGACTGACTGAGACTGGACTGACTGACTGACTGACTGACTGACTGACTAACTGACTGACTGAGACTGACTGACTGACTGCTTGACTCTCTGACTGGCTATTTCACTGACTGACTGAATGACTAAATGACTGACTGACACTGACTGACTGACTGCTTGACTACCTGACTGACTGCTTGACTGACTAACTGACTGGACAGGACTGACCGACTGACTGACTGACAGACTGACTGAATAAGGATGACTGACAGACTGACTGAATAAGGCTGACTGACTGACTGACTGACAGACTGACTGAATAAGGCTGACCGACTGACTGACTGCCTGACTGACTGACTGACTGAATGACTGACTGACTGACTGACTGACTGACTGACTGAGACTGGACTGGACTGACTGACTGAGACTGGACTGGACTGACTGACTGACTGACTGACTGAGACTGACTGACTGCTTTAGTGACTAACTGACTGCACAGGACTGACCGACTGACTGACTGACTGACTGCCGGACTGACTGACTGACTGAATGACTGACTGACTGAGACTAAATGACTGACTGCTTGACTGACTGGCTGAAGGACTAACTGACTGACTGAGTGACTGACTGACTGGACTGACTGACTGAGACTGAATGACTGAGTGCTTGACTGATTGACTGTCAGACTGACTGACTGACTTCGCAAAAGGGAAAAATAAAAAAAAAAGAATTATAAAATTAGAAAAAAATATTTGCATTTAAGATTTCCTTTCCGGCTGGGATTTGAACCGAGGGCGACACTCATGGAAGCCCAACGCTCTCGCCAATATACTATCGGATCTCTGTTGATCGGTGTCTTAATTATAATAAAAACAAAAAATGCACCTTAGTAATTATTGATCTAAAATCTTTGAAATCTAAAGGTCGAATGATTAAACTGACTCAGAATTTTCTTCCGTACATAAATAATCCATATTTGCAAAAGAAAGAAATTGAAAAAAAAAAGAATCTTCAAATTAGAAGAGAAATATATACATGGAAGATTTTCATTCCGGCCGGGACTCGAACCCAGTACCACGCGCTTGGAACCCAACGGTCTAGCCATTAGGCTATCGGAGCTCTGTCGATGGAAGTCTTAAATATAATAAAAACAAAAAATGCACCTTGGTAATTATTGATTCAAACACTTTGAAATTTACAGGTCGAATAATTAAACTGACTCAGAATTTTTCTCCCTACATAAATAATCAATATTCGCAAAAGAGAAAAATTAAAAAAAAAAGAAGAAGAAATTTCAAATTAGAAACTAAAAGTATACATTGAAGATTTTCGTTCAGGCTGGGACTCGAACCCAGGGCCACTCGCTTGGAAGCCTAACACTCTAGCCATTAGTCTATGGGAGCTCTGTCGGTGGGAGTTTTAAATATAATAAAAACAAAAAATGCACCTTGGTAATTGTTTATTTAAACACTTTGAAATCTTCGTGTCGAAAAATTAAACTGACTCAGAATTTTCTTCCCTACATAAATAATCAATAATTGCAAAGGAAAGAAATTGAAAAAAAAAGAATTTTCAAATTAGAAAAGAAATATATACATTGAAGATATTCGCTCCGGCTGGGACTCGAACCCAGGCCACTCGCTTGGAAGACCAGCGATCTAGCCACTAGGCTATCGGAGTTCTGTCGAGCGGAGTCTTACTGCCTGACTGATACTGCCTGACTGACAGACTGACTCACTGACTGACTGATACTGACTGACTGACTCACTGACTGACCGAGACTGACTGACTAACTGCCTGACTGACTGAGACTGGACTGACTGACTGACTGACTAACTGACTGACTGAGACTGACTGACTGACTGCTTGACTCTCTGACTGGCTATTTCACTGACTGACTGAATGACTAAATGACTGACTGACACTGACTGACTGACTGCTTGACTACCTGACTGACTGCTTGACTGACTAACTGACTGGACAGGACTGACCGACTGACTGACTGACAGACTGACTGAATAAGGATGACTGACAGACTGACTGAATAAGGCTGACTGACTGACTGACTGACAGACTGACTGAATAAGGCTGACCGACTGACTGACTGACTGACTGACTGACTGACTGAATGACTGACTGACTGACTGACCGAGACTGACTGACTGACCGAGACTGACTGACTGACTGACTGAGACTGAACTGGACTGACTGACTGACTGACTGACTGAGACTGACTGACTGCTTTAGTGACTAACTGACTGCACAGGACTGACCGACTGACTGACTGACTGACTGCCTGACTGACTGACTGACTGAATGACTGACTGACTGAGACTAAATGACTGACTGCTTGACTGACTGGCTGAAGGACTAACTGACTGACTGAGTGACTGACTGACTGGAATGACTGACTGAGACTGAATGACTGAGTGCTTGACTGATTGACTGTCAGACTGACTGACTGACTTCGCAAAAGGGAAAAATAAAAAAAAAAGAATTATAAAATTAGAAAAAAATATTTGCATTTAAGATTTCCTTTCCGGCTGGGATTTGAACCCAGGGCGACACTCATGGAAGCCCAACGCTCTCGCCAATATACTATCGGATCTCTGTTGATCGGTGTCTTAATTATAATAAAAACAAAAAATGCACCTTAGTAATTATTGATCTAAAATCTTTGAAATCTAAAGGTCGAATGATTAAACTGACTCAGAATTTTCATCCGTACATAAATAATCCATATTTGCAAAAGAAAGAAATTGAAAAAAAAAAGAATCTTCAAATTTGAAGAGAATTATATACATGGAAGATTTTCGTTCCGGCCGGGACTCGAACCCAGTACCACGCGCTAGGAACCCAACGGTCTAGCCATTAGGCTATCGGAGCTCTGTCGATGGAAGTCTTAAATATAATAAAAACAAAAAATGCACCTTGGTAATTATTGATTCAAACACTTTGAAATTTACAGGTCGAATAATTAAACTGACTCAGAATTTTTCTCCCTACATAAATAATCAATATTCGCAAAAGAGAAAAATTAAAAAAAAAAGAAGAAGAAATTTCAAATTAGAAACTAAAAGTATACATTGAAGATTTTCGTTCAGGCTGGGACTCGAACCCAGGGCCACTCGCTTGGAATCCTAACACTCTAGCCATTAGTCTATGGGAGCTCTGTCGGTGGGAGTTTTAAATATAATAAAAACAAAAAATGCACCTTGGTAATTGTTTATTTAAACACTTTGAAATCTTCGTGTCGAAAAATTAAACTGACTCAGAATTTTCTTCCCTACATAAATAATCAATAATTGCAAAGGAAAGAAATTGAAAAAAAAAAGAATTTTCAAATTAGAAAAGAAATATATACATTGAAGATATTCGCTCCGGCTGGGACTCGAACCCAGGCCACTCGCTTGGAAGACCAGCGGTCTAGCCATTAGGCTATCGGAGTTCTGTCGAGCGGAGTCTTACTGCCTGACTGATACTGCCTGACTGACAGACTGACTCACTGACTGACTGATACTGACTGACTGACTCACTGACTGACCGAGACTGACTGACTAACTGCCTGACTGACTGAGACTGACTGACTGACTGACTGACTGACTGACTGACTAACTGACTGACTGAGACTGACTGACTGCTTGACTCTCTGACTGGCTATTTCACTGACTGACTGAATGACTAAATGACTGACTGACACTGACTGACTGACTGCTTGACTACCTGACTGACTGCTTGACTGACTAACTGACTGGACAGGACTGACCGACTGACTGACTGACAGACTGACTGAATAAGGATGACTGACAGACTGACTGAATAAGGCTGACTGACTGACTGACTGACAGACTGACTGAATAAGGCTGACCGACTGACTGACTGCCTGACTGACTGACTGACTGACTGACTGACTGACCGAGACTGACTGACTGACTGACTGAGACAGGACTGGACTGACTGACTGACTGACTGACTGAGACTGACTGACTGCTTTAGTGACTAACTGACTGCACAGGACTGACCGACTGACTGACTGACTGCCTGACTGACTGACTGACTGAATGACTGACTGACTGAGACTAAATGACTGACTGCTTGACTGACTGGCTGAAGGACTAACTGACTGACTGAGTGACTGACTGACTGGACTGACTGACTGAGACTGAATGACTGAGTGCTTGACTGATTGACTGTCAGACTGACTGACTGACTTCGCAAAAGGGAAAAATAAAAAAAAAAAAAGAATTATAAAATTAGAAAAAAATATTTGCATTTAAGATTTCCTTTCCGGCTGGGATTTGAACCCAGGGCGACACTCATGGAAGCCCAACGCTCTCGCCAATATACTATCGGATCTCTGTTGATCGGTGTCTTAATTATAATTAAAACAAAAAAATGCACCTTAGTAATTATTGATCTAAAATCTTTGAAATCTAAAGGTCGAATGATTAAACCGACTCAGAATTTTCTTCCGTACATAAATAATCCATATTTGCAAAAGAAAGAAATTGAAAAAAAAAAGAATCTTCAAATTAGAAGAGAAATATATACATGGAAGATTTTCGTTCCGGCCGGGACTCGAACCCAGTACCACGCGCTTGGAACCCAACGGTCTAGCCATTAGGCTATCGGAGCTCTGTCGATGGAAGTCTTAAATATAATAAAAACAAAAAATGCACCTTGGTAATTATTGATTCAAACACTTTGAAATTTACAGGTCGAATAATTAAACTGACTCAGAATTTTTCTCCCTACATAAATAATCAATATTCGGAGAAAAATTAAAAAAAAAAAAGAAGAAGAAATTTCAAATTAGAAACTAAAAGTATTATAAAATTAGAAAAAAATATTTGCGGAGCTCTGTCGATGGAAGTCTTAAATATAATAAAAACAAAAAATGCACCTTGGTAATTATTGATTCAAACACTTTGAAATTTACAGGTCGAATAATTAAACTGACTCAGAATTTTTCTCCCTACATAAATAATCAATATTCGCAAAAGAGAAAAATTAAAAAAAAAAGAAGAAGAAATTTCAAATTAGAAACTAAAAGTATACATTGAAGATTTTCGTTCAGGCTGGGACTCGAACCCAGGGCCACTCGCTTGGAAGCCTAACACTCTAGCCATTAGTCTATGGGAGCTCTGTCGGTGGGAGTTTTAAATATAATAAAAACAAAAAATGCACCTTGGTAATTGTTTATTTAAACACTTTGAAATCTTCGTGTCGAAAAATTAAACTGACTCAGAATTTTCTTCCCTACATAAATAATCAATAATTGCAAAGGAAAGAAATTGAAAAAAAAAAGAATTTTCAAATTAGAAAAGAAATATATACATTGAAGATATTCGCTCCGGCTGGGACTCGAACCCAGGCCACTCGCTTGGAAGACCAGCGGTCTAGCCATTAGGCTATCGGTGTTCTGTCGAGCGGAGTCTTACTGCTGATACTGACTGACTACTGACTGATACTGACTGACTGACAGACTGACTGACTAACTGCCTGACTGACTGAGACTGGACTGACTGACTGACTGACTGACTGACTGACTAACTGACTGACTGAGACTGACTGACTGACTGCTTGACTCTCTGACTGGCTATTTCACTGACTGACTGAATGACTAAATGACTGACTGACACTGACTGACTGACTGCTTGACTACCTGACTGACTGCTTGACTGACTAACTGACTGGACAGGACTGACCGACTGACTGACTGACAGACTGACTGAATAAGGATGACTGACAGACTGACTGAATAAGGCTGACTGACTGACTGACTGACAGACTGACTGAATAAGGCTGACCGACTGACTGACTGACTGACTGACTGAATGACTGACTGACTGACTGACTGACTGACTGACCGAGACTGACTGACTGACTGACTGAGACTGGACTGGACTGACTGACTGACTGACTGACTGAGACTGACTGACTGCTTTAGTGACTAACTGACTGCACAGGACTGACCGACTGACTGACTGACTGACTGCCTGACTGACTGACTGACTGAATGACTGACTGACTGAGACTAAATGACTGACTGCTTGACTGACTGGCTGAAGGACTAACTGACTGACTGAGTGACTGACTGACTGGACTGACTGACTGAGACTGAATGACTGAGTGCTTGACTGATTGACTGTCAGACTGACTGACTGACTTCGCAAAAGGGAAAAATAAAAAAAAAAGAATTATAAAATTAGAAAAAAATATTTGCATTTAAGATTTCCTTTCCGGCCGTGACTCGAACCCAGTACCACGTGCTAGGAACCCAACGGTCTAGCCATTAGGCTATCGGAGCTCTGTCGATGGAAGTCTTAAATATAATAAAAACAAAAAATGCACCTTGGTAATTATTGATTCAAACATTTTGAAATTTACAGGTCGAATAATTAAACTGACTCAGAATTTTTCTCCCTACATAAATAATCAATATTCGCAAAAGAGAAAAATTAAAAAAAAAGAAGAAGAAATTTCAAATTAGAAACTAAAAGTATACATTGAAGATTTTCGTTCAGGCTGGGACTCGAACCCAGGGCCACTCTTTTGGAAGCCTAACACTCTAGCCATTAGTCTATGGGAGCTCTGTCGGTAGGAGTTTTAAATATAATAAAAACAAAAAATGCACCTTGGTAATTGTTTATTTAAACACTTTGAAATCTTCGTGTCGAAAAATTAAACTGACTCAGAATTTTCTTCCCTACATAAATAATCAATAATTGCAAAGGAAAGAAATTGAAAAAAAAAAGAATTTTCAAATTAGAAAAGAAATATATACATTGAAGATATTCGCTCCGGCTGGGACTCGAACCCAGGCCACTCGCTTGGAAGACCAGCGGTCTAGCCATTAGGCTATCGGAGTTCTGTCGAGCGGAGTCTTACTGCCTGACTGATACTGCCTGACTGACAGACTGACTCACTGACTGACTGATACTGACTGACTGACTCACTGACTGACCGAGACTGACTGACTAACTGCCTGACTGACTGAGACTGGACTGACTGACTGACTGACTGACTGACTGACTAACTGACTGACTGAGACTGACTGACTGACTGCTTGACTCTCTGACTGGCTATTTCACTGACTGACTGAATGACTAAATGACTGACTGACACTGACTGACTGACTGCTTGACTACCTGACTGACTGCTTGACTGACTAACTGACTGGACAGGACTGACCGACTGACTGACTGACAGACTGACTGAATAAGGATGACTGACAGACTGACTGAATAAGGCTGACTGACTGACTGACTGACAGACTGACTGAATAAGGCTGACCGACTGACTGACTGCCTGACTGACTGACTGACTGAATGACTGACTGACTGACTGACCGAGACTGACTGACTGACTGACTGAGACTGGACTGGACTGACTGACTGACTGACTGACTGAGACTGACTGACTGCTTTAGTGACTAACTGACTGCACAGGACTGACCGACTGACTGACTGACTGCCTGACTGACTGACTGACTGAATGACTGACTGACTGAGACTAAATGACTGACTGCTTGACTGACTGGCTGAAGGACTAACTGACTGACTGAGTGACTGACTGACTGGACTGACTGACTGAGACTGAATGACTGAGTGCTTGACTGATTGACTGTCAGACTGACTGACTGACTTCGCAAAAGGGAAAAATAAAAAAAAAAGAATTAGAAAATTAGAAAAAAATATTTGCATTTAAGATTTCCTTTCCGGCCGGGACTCGAACCCAGTACCACGCGCTATGAACCCAACGGTCTAGCCATTAGGCTATCGGAGCTCTGTCGATGGAAGTCTTAAATATAATAAAAACAAAAAATGCACCTTGGTAATTATTGATTCAAACATTTTGAAATTTACAGGTCGAATAATTAAACTGACTCAGAATTTTTCTCCCTACATAAATAATCAATATTCGCAAAGGAAAGAAATTGAAAAAAAAAAGAATTTTCAAATTAGAAAAGAAATATATACATTGAAGATATTCGCTCCGGCTGGGACTCGAACCCAGGCCACTCGCTTGGAAGACCAGCGGTCTAGCCATTAGGCTATCGGAGTTCTGTCGAGCGGAGTCTTACTGCCTGACTGATACTGCCTGACTGACAGACTGACTCACTGACTGACTGATACTGACTGACTGACTCACTGACTGACCGAGACTGACTGACTAACTGCCTGACTGACTGAGACTGGACTGACTGACTGACTGACTGACTGACTGACTAACTGACTGACTGAGACTGACTGACTGACTGCTTGACTCTCTGACTGGCTATTTCACTGACTTACTGAATGACTAAATGACTGACTGACACTGACTGACTGACTGCTTGACTACCTGACTGACTGCTTGACTGACTAACTGACTGGACAGGACTGACCGACTGACTGACTGACAGACTGACTGAATAGGGATGACTGACAGACTGACTGAATAAGGCTGACTGACTGACTGACTGACAGACTGACTGAATAAGGCTGACCGACTGACTGACTGCCTGACTGACTGACTGACTGAATGACTGACTGACTGACTGACCGAGACTGACTGACCGAGACTGACTGACTGACTGACTGAGACTGGACTGGACTGACTGACTGACTGACTGACTGAGACTGACTGACTGCTTTAGTGACTAACTGACTGCACAGGACTGACTGACTGACTGCCTGACTGACTGACTGACTGAATGACTGACTGACTGAGACTAAATGACTGACTGCTTGACTGACTGGCTGAAGGACTAACTGACTGACTGAGTGACTGACTGACTGGACTGACTGACTGAGACTGAATGACTGAGTGCTTGACTGATTGACTGTCAGACTGACTGACTTACTTCGCAAAAGGGAAAAATAAAAAAAAAGAATTATAAAATTAGAAAAAAATATTTGCATTTAAGATTTCCTTTCCGGCCGGGATTCGAACCCAGTACCACGCGCTATGAACCCAACGGTCTAGCCATTAGGCTATCGGAGCTCTGTCGATGGAAGTCTTAAATATAATAAAAACAAAAAATGCACCTTGGTAATTATTGATTCAAACACTTTGAAATTTACAGGTCGAATAATTAAACTGACTCAGAATTTTTCTCCCTACATAAATAATCAATATTCGCAAAAGAGAAAAATTAAAAAAAAAAGAAGAAGAAATTTCAAATTAGAAACTAAAAGTATACATTGAAGATTTTCGTTTAGGCTGGGACTCGAACCCAGGGCCACTCGCTTGGAAGCCTAACACTCTAGCCATTAGTCTATGGGAGCTCTGTCGGTGGGAGTTTTAAATATAATAAAAACAAAAAATGCACCTTGGTAATTGTTTATTTAAACACTTTGAAATCTTCGTGTCGAAAAATTAAACTGACTCAGAATTTTCTTCCCTACATAAATAATCAATAATTGCAAAGGAAAGAAATTGAAAAAAAAAGAATTTTCAAATTAGAAAAGAAATATATACATTGAAGATATTCGCTCCGGCTGGGACTCGAACCCAGGCCACTCGCTTGGAAGACCAGCGGTCTAGCCATTAGGCTATCGGAGTTCTGTCGAGCGGAGTCTTACTGCCTGACTGATACTGCCTGACTGACAGACTGACTCACTGACTGACTGATACTGACTGACTGACTCACTGACTGACCGAGACTGACTGACTAACTGCCTGACTGACTGAGACGGGACTGACTGACTGACTGACTGACTGACTAACTGACTGACTGAGACTGACTGACTGACTGCTTGACTCTCTGACTGGCTATTTCACTGACTTACTGAATGACTAAATGACTGACTGACACTGACTGACTGACTGCTTGACTACCTGACTGACTGCTTGACTGACTAACTGACTGGACAGGACTGACCGACTGACTGACTGACAGACTGACTGAATAAGGATGACTGACAGACTGACTGAATAAGGATGACTGACTGACTGACTGACAGACTGACTGAATAATTCTGACCGACTGACTGACTGCCTGACTGACTGACTGACTGAATGACTGACTGACTGACTGACCGAGACTGACTGACTGACTGACTGAGACTGGACCGGACTGACTGACTGACTGACTGACTGAGACTGACTGACTGCTTTAGTGACTAACTGACTGCACAGGACTGACCGACTGACTGACTGACTGACTGCCTGACTGACTGACTGACTGAATGACTGACTGACTGAGACTAAATGACTGACTGCTTGACAGACTGGCTGAAGGACTAACTGACTGACTGAGTGACTGACTGACTGGACTGACTGACTGAGACTGAATGACTGAGTGCTTGACTGATTGACTGTCAGACTGACTGACTGACTTCGCAAAAGGGAAAAATAAAAAAAAAAAAGAATTATAAAAAAATATTTGCATTTAAGATTTCCTTTCCGGCCGGGACTCGAACCCAGTACCACGCGCTAGGAACCCAACGGTCTAGCCATTAGGCTATCGGAGCTCTGTCGATGGAAGTCTTAAATATAATAAAAACAAAAAATGCACCTTGGTAATTATTGATTCAAACACTTTGAAATTTACAGGTCGAATAATTAAACTGACTCAGAATTTTTCTCCCTACATAAATAATCAATATTCGCAAAAGAGAAAAATTAAAAAAAAAAGAAGAAGAAATTTCAAATTAGAAACTAAAAGTATACATTGAAGATTTTCGTTCAGGATGGGACTCGAACCCAGGGCCACTCGCTTGGAAGCCTAACACTCTAGCCATTAGTCTATAGGAGCTCTGTCGGTGGGAGTTTTAAATATAATAAAAACAAAAAATGCACCTTGGTAATTGTTTATTTAAACACTTTGAAATCTTCGTGTCGAAAAATTAAACTGACTCAGAATTTTCTTCCCTACATAAATAATCAATAATTGCAAAGGAAAGAAATTGAAAAAAAAAAGAATTTTCAAATTAGAAAAGAAATATATACATTGAAGATATTCGCTCCGGCTGGGACTCGAACCCAGGCCACTCGCTTGGAAGACCAGCGGTCTAGCCATTAGGCTATCGGAGTTCTGTCGAGCGGAGTCTTACTGCCTGACTGATACTGCCTGACTGACAGACTGACTCACTGACTGACTGATACTGACTGACTGACTCACTGACTGACCGAGACTGACTGACTAACTGCCTGACTGACTGAGACTGGACTGACTGACTGACTGACTGACTGACTGACTAACTGACTGACTGAGACTGACTGACTGACTGCTTGACTCTCTGACTGGCTATTTCACTGACTGACTGAATGACTAAATGACTGACTGACACTGACTGACTGACTGCTTGACTACCTGACTGACTGCTTGACTGACTAACTGACTGGACAGGACTGACCGACTGACTGACTGACAGACTGACTGAATAAGGATGACTGACAGACTGACTGAATAAGGCTGACTGACTGACTGACTGACAGACTGACTGAATAAGGCTGACCGACTGACTGACTGCCTGACTGACTGACTGACTGAATGACTGACTGACTGACTGACCGAGACTGACTGACTGACTGACTGAGACTGGACTGGACTGACTGACTGACTGACTGAGACTGACTGACTGCTTTAGTGACTAACTGACTGCACAGGACTGACCGACTGACTGACTGACTGACTGACTGACTAACTGACTGACTGAGACTGACTGACTGACTGCTTGACTCTCTGACTGGCTATTTCACTGACTGACTGAATGACTAAATGACTGACTGACACTGACTGACTGACTGCTTGACTACCTGACTGACTGCTTGACTGACTAACTGACTGGACAGGACTGACCGACTGACTGACTGACAGACTGACTGAATAAGGCTGACTGACTGACTGACAGACTGACTGAATAAGGCTGACCGACTGACTGACTGCCTGACTGACTGACTGACTGAATGACTGACTGACTGACTGACCGAGACTGACTGACTGACTGACTGAGACTGGACTGGACTGACTGACTGACTGACTGACTGAGACTGACTGACTGCTTTAGTGACTAACTGACTGCACAGGACTGACCGACTGACTGACTGACTGACTGCCTGACTGACTGACTGACTGAATGACTGACTGACTGAGACTAAATGACTGACTGCTTGACTGACTGGCTGAAGGACTAACTGACTGACTGAGTGACTGACTGACTGGACTGACTGACTGAGACTGAATGACTGAGTGCTTGACTGATTGACTGTCAGACTGACTGACTGACTTCGCAAAAGGGAAAAATAAAAAAAAAGAATTATAAAATTAGAAAAAAATATTTGCATTTAAGATTTCCTTTCCGGCCGGGACTCGAACCCAGTACCACGCGCTAGGAACCCAACGGTCAAGCCATTAGGCTATCGGAGCTCTGTCGATGGAAGTCTTAAATATAATAAAAACAAAAAATGCACCTTGGTAATTATTGATTCAAACACTTTGAAATTTATAGGTCGAATAATTAAACTGACTCAGAATTTTTCTCCCTACATAAATAATCAATATTCGCAAAAGAGAAAAATTAAAAAAAAGAAGAAGAAATTTCAAATTAGAAACTAAAAGTATACATTGAAGATTTTCGTTCAGGCTGGGACTCGAACCCAGGGCCACTCGCTTGGAAGCCTAACACTCTAGCCATTAGTCTATGGGAGCTCTGTCGGTGGGAGTTTTAAATATAATAAAAACAAAAAATGCAGCTTGGTAATTGTTTATTTAAACACTTTGAAATCTTCGTGTCGAAAAATTAAACTGACTCAGAATTTTCTTCCCTACATAAATAATCAATAATTGCAAAGGAAAGAAATTGAAAAAAAAAAAGAATTTTCAAATTAGAAAAGAAATACATACATTGAAGATATTCGCTCCGGCTGGGACTCGAACCCAGGCCACTCGCTTGGAAGACCAGCGGTCTAGCCATTAGGCTATCGGAGTTCTGTCGAGCGGAGTCTTACTGCCTGACTGATACTGCCTGACTGACAGACTGACTCACTGACTGACTGATACTGACTGACTGACTAACTGACTGACTGAGACTGACTGACTGACTAACTGACTGACTGAGACTGACTGACTGACTGCTTGACTCTCTGACTGGCTATTTCACTGACTGACTGAATGACTAAATGACTGACTGACACTGACTGACTGACTGCTTGACTACCTGACTGACTGCTTGACTGACTAAATGACTGGACAGGACTGACCGACTGACTGACTGACAGACTGACTGAATAAGGATGACTGACAGACTGACTGAATAAGGCTGACTGACTGACTGACTGACAGACTGACTGAATAAGGCTGACCGACTGACTGACTGCCTGACTGACTGACTGACTGAATGATTGACTGACTGACTGACCGAGACTGACTGACTGACTGACTGACTGCTTTAGTGACTAACTGACTGCACAGGACTGACCGACTGACAGACTGACTGACTGCCTGACTGACTGACTGACTGAATGACTGACTGACTGAGACTAAATGACTGACTGCTTGACTGACTGGCTGAAGGACTAACTGACTGACTGAGTGACTGACTGACTGGACTGACTGACTGAGACTGAATGACTGAGTGCTTGACTGATTGACTGTCAGACTGACTGACTGACTTCGCAAAAGGGAAAAATAAAAAAAAAAGAATTATAAAATTAGAAAAAAATATTTGCATTTAAGATTTCCTTTCCGGCCGGGACTCGAACCCAGTACCACGCGCTAGGAACCCAACGGTCTAGCCATTAGGCTATCGGAGCTCTGTCGATGGAAGTCTTAAATATAATAAAAACAAAAAATGCACCTTGGTAATTATTGATTCAAACACTTTGAAATTTACAGGTCGAATAATTAAACTGACTCAGAATTTTTCTCCCTACATAAATAATCAATTTTTGCAAAAGAGAAAAATTAAAAAAAAAGAAGAAATTTCAAATTAGAAACTAAAAGTATACATTGAAGATTTTCGTTCAGGCTGGGACTCGAACCCAGGGCCACTCGCTTGGAAGCCTAACACTCTAGCCATTAGTCTATGGGAGCTCTGTCGGTGGGAGTTTTAAATATAATAAAAACAAAAAATGCACCTTGGTAATTGTTTATTTAAACACTTTGAAATCTTCGTGTCGAAAAATTAAACTGACTCAGAATTTTCTTCCCTACATAAATAATCAATAATTGCAAAGGAAAGAAATTGAAAAAAAAAGAATTTTCAAATTAGAAAAGAAATATATACATTGAAGATATTCGCTCCGGCTGGGACTCGAACCCAGGCCACTCGCTTGGAAGACCAGCGGTCTAGCCATTAGGCTATCGGAGTTCTGTTGAGCGGAGTCTTACTGCCTGACTGATACTGCCTGACTGACAGACTGACTCACTGACTGACTGATACTGACTGACTGACTCACTGACTGACCGAGACTGACTGACTAACTGCCTGACTGACTGAGACTGGACTGACTGACTGACTGACTAACTGACTGACTGAGACTGACTGACTGACTGCTTGACTCTCTGACTGGCTATTTCACTGACTGACTGAATGACTAAATGACTGACTGACACTGACTGACTGACTGCTTGACTACCTGACTGCCTGCTTGACTGACTAACTGACTGGACAGGACTGACCGACTGACTGACTGACAGACTGACTGAATAAGGATGACTGACAGACTGACTAAATAAGGCTGACTGACTGACTGACTGACAGACTGACTGAATAAGGCTGAACGACTGACTGACTGCCTGACTGACTGACTGACTGAATGACTGACTGACTGACTGACCGAGACTGACTGACTGACTGAGACTGGACTGGACTGACTGACTGACTGACTGACTGAGACTGACTGACTGCTTTAGTGACTAACTGATTCCACAGGACTGACCGACTGACTGACTGACTGACTGCCTGACTGACTGACTGACTGAATGACTGACTGACTGAGACTAAATGACTGACTGCTTGACTGACTGGCTGAAGGACTAACTGACTGACTGAGTGACTGACTGACTGGACTGACTGACTGAGACTGAATGACTGAGTGCTTGACTGATTGACTGTCAGACTGACTGACTGACTTCGCAAAAGGGAAAAATAAAAAAAAAGAATTATAAAATTAGAAAAAAATATTTGCATTTAAGATTTCCTTTCCGGCCGGGACTCGAACCCAGTACCACGCGCTAGGAACCCAACGGTCTAGCCATTAGGCTATCGGAGCTCTGTCGATGGAAGTCTTAAATATAATAAAAACAAAAAATGCACCTTGGTAAATATTGATTCAAACACTTTGAAATTTACAGGTCGAATAATTAAACTGACTCAGAATTTTTCTCCCTACATAAATAATCAATATTCGCAAAAGAGAAAAATTAAAAAAAAAAGAAGAAGAAATTTCAAATTAGAAACTAAAAGTATACATTGAAGATTTTCGTTCAGGCTGGGACTCGAACCCAGGGCCACTCGCTTGGAAGCCTAACACTCTAGCCATTAGTCTATGGGAGCTCTGTCGGTGGGAGTTTTAAATATAATAAAAACAAAAAATGCACCTTGGTAATTGTTTATTTAAACACTTTGAAATCTTCGTGTCGAAAAATTAAACTGACTCAGAATTTTCTTCCCTACATAAATAATCAATAATTGCAAAGGAAAGAAATTGAAAAAAAAAGAATTTTCAAATTAGAAAAGAAATATATACATTGAAGATATTCGCTCCGGCTGGGACTCGAACCCAGGCCACTCGCTTGGAAGACCAGCGGTCTAGCCATTAGGCTATCGGAGTTCTGTCGAGCGGAGTCTTACTGCCTGACTGATACTGCCTGACTGACAGACTGACTCACTGACTGACTGATACTGACTGACTGACTCACTGACTGACCGAGACTGACTGACTAACTGCCTGACTGACTGAGACTGGACTGACTGACTGACTGACTGACTGACTGACTGACTAACTGACTGACTGAGACTGACTGACTGACTGCTTGACTCTCTGACTGGCTATTTCACTGACTGACTGAATGACTAAATGACTGACTGACACTGACTGACTGACTGCTTGACTACCTGACTGACTGCTTGACTGACTAACTGACTGGACAGGACTGACCGACTGACTGACTGACAGACTGACTGAATAAGGATGACTGACAGACTGACTGAATAAGGCTGACTGACTGACTGACTGACAGACTGACTGAATAAGAATGACCGACTGACTGACTGCCTGACTGACTGAATGACTGACTGACTGACTGACCGAGACTGACTGACTGACTGAGACTGGACTGGACTGACTGACTGACTGACTGACTGAGACTGACTGACTGCTTTAGTGACTAACTGACTGCACAGGACTGACCGACTGACTGACTGACTGACTGCCTGACTGACTGACTGACTGAATGACTGACTGACTGAGACTAAATGACTGACTGCTTGACTGACTGGCTGAAGGACTAACTGACTGACTGAGTGACTGACTGACTGGACTGACTGACTGAGACTGAATGACTGAGTGCTTGACTGATTGACTGTCAGACTGACTGACTGACTTCGCAAAAGGGAAAAATAAAAAAAAAGAATTATAAAATTAGAAAAAAATATTTGCATTTAAGATTTCCTTTCCGGCCGGGACTCGAACCCAGTACCACGCGCTAGGAACCCAACGGTCTAGCCATTAGGCTATCGGAGCTCTGTCGATGGAAGTCTTAAATATAATAAAAACAAAAAATGCACCTTGGTAATTATTGATTCAAACACTTTGAAATTTACAGGTCGAATAATTAAACTGACTCAGAATTTTTCTCCCTACATAAATAATCAATATTCGCAAAAGAGAAAAATTAAAAAAAAAAAGAAGAAATTTCAAATTAGAAACTAAAAGTATACATTGAAGATTTTCGTTCAGGCTGGGACTCGAACCCAGGGCCACTCGCTTGGAAGCCTAACACTCTAGCCATTAGTCTATGGGAGCTCTGTCGGTGGGAGTTTTAAATATAATAAAAACAAAAAATGCACCTTGGTAATTGTTTATTTAAACACTTTGAAATCTTCGTGTCGAAAAATTAAACTGACTCAGAATTTTCTTCCCTACATAAATAATCAATAATTGCAAAGGAAAGAAATTGAAAAAAAAAGAATTTTCAAATTAGAAAAGAAATATATACATTGAAGATATTCGCTCCGGCTGGGACTCGAACCCAGGCCACTCGCTTGGAAGACCAGCGGTTTAGCCATTAGGCTATCGGAGTTCTGTCGAGCGGAGTCTTACTGCCTGACTGATACTGCCTGACTGACAGACTGACTCACTGACTGACTGATACTGACTGACTGACTCACTGACTGACCGAGACTGACTGACTAACTGCCTGACTGACTGAGACTGGACTGACTGACTGACTGACTGACTGACTAACTGACTGACTGAGACTGACTGACTGACTGCTTGACTCTCTGACTGGCTATTTCACTGACTGACTGAATGACTAAATGACTGACTGACACTGACTGACTGACTGCTTGACTACCTGACTGACTGCTTGACTGACTAACTGACTGGACAGGACTGACCGACTGACTGACTGACAGACTGACTGAATAAGGATGACTGACAGACTGACTGAATAAGGCTGACTGACTGACTGACTGACAGACTGACTGAATAAGGCTGAACGACTGACTGACTGCCTGACTGACTGAATGACTGACTGACTGACTGACCGAGACTGACTGACTGACTGACTGAGACTGGACTGGACTGACTGACTGAGACTGACTGACTGCTTTAGTGACTAACTGACTGCACAGGACTGACCGACTGACTGACTGACTGACTGCCTGACTGACTGACTGACTGAATGACTGACTGACTGAGACTAAATGACTGACTGCTTGACTGACTGGCTGAAGGACTAACTGACTGACTGAGTGACTGACTGACTGGACTGACTGACTGAGACTGAATGACTGAGTGCTTGACTGATTGACTGTCAGACTGACTGACTGACTTCGCAAAAGGGAAAAATAAAAAAAAAAGAATTATAAAATTAGAAAAAAATATTTGCATTTAAGATTTCCTTTCCGGCCGGGACTCGAACCCAGTACCACGCGCTAGGAACCCAACGGTCTAGCTATTAGGCTATCGGAGCTCTGTCGATGGAAGTCTTAAATATAATAAAAACAAAAAATGCACCTTGGTAATTATTGATTCAAACACTTTGAAATTTACAGGTCGAATAATTAAACTGACTCAGAATTTTTCTCCCTACATAAATAATCAATATTCGCAAAAGAGAAAAATTAAAAAAAAAAGAAGAAGAAATTTCAAATTAGAAACTAAAAGTATACATTGAAGATTTTCGTTCAGGCTGGGACTCGAACCCAGGGCCACTCGCTTGGAAGCCTAACACTCTAGCCATTAGTCTATGGGAGCTCTGTCGGTGGGAGTTTTAAATATAATAAAAACAAAAAATGCACCTTGGTAATTGTTTATTTAAACACTTTGAAATCTTCGTGTCGAAAAATTAAACTGACTCAGAATTTTCTTCCCTACAAAAATAATCAATAATTGCAAAGGAAAGAAATTGAAAAAAAAAAGAATTTTCAAATTAGAAAAGAAATATATACATTGAAGATATTCGCTCTGGCTGGGACTCGAACCCAGGCCACTCGCTTGGAAGACCAGCGGTCTAGCCATTAGGCTATCGGAGTTCTGTCGAGCGGAGTCTTACTGCCTGACTGATACTGCCTGACTGACAGACTGACTCACTGACTGACTGATACTGACTGACTGACTCACTGACTGACCGAGACTGACTGACTAACTGCCTGACTGACTGAGACTGGACTGACTGACTGACTGACTGACTGACTAACTGACTGACTGAGACTGACTGACTGACTGCTTGACTCTCTGACTGGCTATTTCACTGACTGACTGAATGACTAAATGACTGACTGACACTGACTGACTGACTGCTTGACTACCTGACTGACTGCTTGACTAACTGACTGGACAGGACTGACCGACTGACTGACTGACAGACTGACTGAATAAGGATGACTGACAGACTGACTGCCTGACTGACTGACTGACTGAATGACTGACTGACTGACTGACCGAGACTGACTGACTGACTGACTGAGACTGGACTGGACTGACTGACTGACTGAGACTGACTGACTGCTTTAGTGACTAACTGACTGCACAGTACTGACCGACTGACTGACTGACTGACTGCCTGACTGACTGACTGACTGAATGACTGACTGACTGAGACTAAATGACTGACTGCTTGACTGACTGGCTGAAGGACTAACTGACTGACTGACTGACTGAATGACTGACTGACTGAGACTAAATGACTGACTGCTTGACTGACTGGCTGAAGGACTAACTGACTGACTGAGTGACTGACTGACTGGACTGACTGACTGAGACTGAATGACTGAGTGCTTGACTGATTGACTGTCAGACTGACTGACTGACTTCGCAAAAGGGAAAAATAAAAAAAAAGAATTATAAAATTAGAAAAAAATATTTGCATTTAAGATTTCCTTTCCGGCCGGGACTCGAACCCAGTACCACGCGCTAGGAACCCAACGGTCTAGCCATTAGGCTATCGGAGCTCTGTCGATGGAAGTCTTAAATATAATAAAAACAAAAAATGCACCTTGGTAATTATTGATTCAAACACTTTGAAATTTACAGGTCGAATAATTAAACTGACTCAGAATTTTTCTCCCTACATAAATAATCAATATTCGCAAAAGAGAAAAATTAAAAAAAAAAGAAGAAATTTCAAATTAGAAACTAAAAGTATACATTGAAGATTTTCGTTCAGGCTGGGACTCGAACCCAGGGCCACTCGCTTGGAAGCCTAACACTCTAGCCATTAGTCTATGGGAGCTCTGTCGGTGGGAGTTTTAAATATAATAAAAACAAAAAATGCACCTTGGTAATTGTTTATTTAAACACTTTGAAATCTTCGTGTCGAAAAATTAAACTGACTCAGAATTTTCTTCCCTACATAAATAATCAATAATTGCAAAGGAAAGAAATTGAAAAAAAAAGAATTTTCAAATTAGAAAAGAAATATATACATTGAAGATATTCGCTCCGGCTGGGACTCGAACCCAGGCCACTCGCTTGGAAGACCAGCGGTCTAGCCATTAGGCTATCGGAGTTCTGTCGAGCGGAGTCTTACTGCCTGACTGATACTGCCTGACTGACAGACTGACTCACTGACTGACTGATACTGACTGACTGACTCACTGACTGACCGAGACTGACTGACTAACTGCCTGACTGACTGAGACTGGACTGACTGACTGACTGACTGACTGACTGACTAACTGACTGACTGAGACTGACTGACTGACTGCTTGACTCTCTGACTGGCTATTTCACTGACTGACTGAATGACTAAATGACTGACTGACACTGACTGACTGACTGCTTGACTACCTGACTGACTGCTTGACTGACTAACTGACTGGACAGGACTGACCGACTGACTGACTGACAGACTGACTGAATAAGGATGACTGACAGACTGACTGAATAAGGCTGACTGACTGACTGACTGACAGACTGACTGAATAAGGCTGAACGACTGACTGACTGCCTGACTGACTGAATGACTGACTGACTGACTGACCGAGACTGACTGACTGACTGACTGAGACTGGACTGGACTGACTGACTGAGACTGACTGACTGCTTTAGTGACTAACTGACTGCACAGGACTGACCGACTGACTGACTGGCTGACTGCCTGACTGACTGACTGACTGAATGACTGACTGACTGAGACTAAATGACTGACTGCTTGACTGACTGGCTGAAGGACTAACTGACTGACTGAGTGACTGACTGACTGGACTGACTGACTGAGACTGAATGACTGAGTGCTTGACTGATTGACTGTCAGACTGACTGACTGACTTCGCAAAAGGGAAAAATAAAAAAAAAAGAATTATAAAATTAGAAAAAAATATTTGCATTTAAGATTTCCTTTCCGGCCGGGACTCGAACCCAGTACCACGCGCTAGGAACCCAACGGTCTAGCTATTAGGCTATCGGAGCTCTGTCGATGGAAGTCTTAAATATAATAAAAACAAAAAATGCACCTTGGTAATTATTGATTCAAACACTTTGAAATTTACAGGTCGAATAATTAAACTGACTCAGAATTTTTCTCCCTACATAAATAATCAATATTCGCAAAAGAGAAAAATTAAAAAAAAAAGAAGAAGAAATTTCAAATTAGAAACTAAAAGTATACATTGAAGATTTTCGTTCAGGCTGGGACTCGAACCCAGGGCCACTCGCTTGGAAGCCTAACACTCTAGCCATTAGTCTATGGGAGCTCTGTCGGTGGGAGTTTTAAATATAATAAAAACAAAAAATGCACCTTGGTAATTGTTTATTTAAACACTTTGAAATCTTCGTGTCGAAAAATTAAACTGACTCAGAATTTTCTTCCCTACAAAAATAATCAATAATTGCAAAGGAAAGAAATTGAAAAAAAAAAGAATTTTCAAATTAGAAAAGAAATATATACATTGAAGATATTCGCTCTGGCTGGGACTCGAACCCAGGCCACTCGCTTGGAAGACCAGCGGTCTAGCCATTAGGCTATCGGAGTTCTGTCGAGCGGAGTCTTACTGCCTGACTGATACTGCCTGACTGACAGACTGACTCACTGACTGACTGATACTGACTGACTGACTCACTGACTGACCGAGACTGACTGACTAACTGCCTGACTGACTGAGACTGGACTGACTGACTGACTAACTGACTGACTGAGACTGACTGACTGACTGCTTGACTCTCTGACTGGCTATTTCACTGACTGACTGAATGACTAAATGACTGACTGACACTGACTGACTGACTGCTTGACTACCTGACTGACTGCTTGACTAACTGACTGGACAGGACTGACCGACTGACTGACTGACAGACTGACTGAATAAGGATGACTGACAGACTGACTGCCTGACTGACTGACTGACTGAATGACTGACTGACTGACTGACCGAGACTGACTGACTGACTGACTGAGACTGGACTGGACTGACTGACTGACTGAGACTGACTGACTGCTTTAGTGACTAACTGACTGCACAGTACTGACCGACTGACTGACTGACTGACTGCCTGACTGACTGACTGACTGAATGACTGACTGACTGAGACTAAATGACTGACTGCTTGACTGACTGGCTGAAGGACTAACTGACTGACTGAGTGACTGACTGACTGGACTGACTGACTGAGACTGAATGACTGAGTGCTTGACTGATTGACTGTCAGACTGACTGACTGACTTCGCAAAAGGGAAAAATAAAAAAAAAGAATTATAAAATTAGAAAAAAATATTTGCATTTAAGATTTCCTTTCCGGCCGGGACTCGAACCCAGTACCACGCGCTAGGAACCCAACGGTCTAGCCATTAGGCTATCGGAGCTCTGTCGATGGAAGTCTTAAATATAATAAAAACAAAAAATGCACCTTGGTAATTATTGATTCAAACACTTTGAAATTTACAGGTCGAATAATTAAACTGACTCAGAATTTTTCTCCCTACATAAATAATCAATATTCGCAAAAGAGAAAAATTAAAAAAAAAAGAAGAAGAAATTTCAAATTAGAAACTAAAAGTATACATTGAAGATTTTCGTTCAGGCTGGGACTCGAACCCAGGGCCACTCGCTTGGAAGCCTAACACTCTAGCCATTAGTCTATGGGAGCTCTGTCGGTGGGAGTTTTAAATATAATAAAAACAAAAAATGCACCTTGGTAATTGTTTATTTAAACACTTTGAAATCTTCGTGTCGAAAAATTAAACTGACTCAGAATTTTCTTCCCTACATAAATAATCAATAATTGCAAAGGAAAGAAATTGAAAAAAAAAGAATTTTCAAATTAGAAAAGAAATATATACATTGAAGATATTCGCTCCGGCTGGGACTCGAACCCAGGCCACTCGCTTGGAAGACCAGCGGTCTAGCCATTAGGCTATCGGAGTTCTGTCGAGCGGAGTCTTACTGCCTGACTGATACTGCCTGACTGACAGACTGACTCACTGACTGACTGATACTGACTGACTGACTCACTGACTGACCGAGACTGACTGACTAACTGCCTGACTGACTGAGACTGGACTGACTGACTGACTGACTGACTGACTAACTGACTGACTGAGACTGACTGACTGACTGCTTGACTCTCTGACTGGCTATTTCACTGACTGACTGAATGACTAAATGACTGACTGACACTGACTGACTGACTGCTTGACTACCTGACTGACTGCTTGACTACCTGACTGACTGCTTGACTGACTAACTGACTGGACAGGACTGACCGACTGACTGACTGACAGACTGACTGAATAAGGATGACTGACAGACTGACTGAATAAGGCTGACTGACTGACTGACTGACAGACTGACTGAATAAGGCTGACCGACTGACTGACTGCCTGACTGACTGACTGACTGAATGACTGACTGACTGACTGACCGAGACTGACTGACTGACTGAGACTGGACTGGACTGACTGACTGACTGACTGACTGAGACTGACTGACTGCTTTAGTGACTGACTGCACAGGACTGACCGACTGACTGACTGACTGACTGCCTGACTGACTGACTGACTGAATGACTGACTGACTGAGACTAAATGACTGACTGCTTGACTGACTGGCTGAAGGACTAACTGACTGACTGAGTGACTGACTGACTGGACTGACTGACTGAGACTGAATGACTGAGTGCTTGACTGATTGACTGTCAGACTGACTGACTGACTTCGCAAAAGGGAAAAATAAAAAAAAAGAATTATAAATTTAGAAAAAAATATTTGCATTTAAGATTTCCTTTCCGGCCGGGACTCGAACCCAGTACCACGCGCTAGGAACCCAACGGTCTAGCCATTAGGCTATCGGAGCTCTGTCGATGGAAGTCTTAAATATAATAAAAACAAAAAATGCACCTTGGTAATTATTGATTCAAACACTTTGAAATTTACAGGTCGAATAATTAAACTGACTCAGAATTTTTCTCCCTACATAAATAATCAATATTCGCAAAAGAGAAAAATTAAAAAAAAAAGAAGAAATTTCAAATTAGAAACTAAAAGTATACATTGAAGATTTTCGTTCAGGCTGGGACTCGAACCCAGGGCCACTCGCTTGGAAGCCTAACACTCTAGCCATTAGTCTATGGGAGCTCTGTCGGTGGGAGTTTTAAATATAATAAAAACAAAAAATGCACCTTGGTAATTGTTTATTTAAACACTTTGAAATCTTCGTGTCGAAAAATTAAACTGACTCAGAATTTTCTTCCCTACATAAATAACCAATAATTGCAAAGGAAAGAAATTGAAAAAAAAAAGAATTTTCAAATTAGAAAAGAAATATATACATTGAAGATATTCGCTCCGGCTGGGACTCGAACCCAGGCCACTCGCTTGGAAGACCAGCGGTCTAGCCATTAGGCTATCGGAGTTCTGTCGAGCGGAGTCTTACTGCCTGACTGATACTGCCTGACTGACAGACTGACTCACTGACTGACTGATACTGACTGACTGACTCACTGACTGACCGAGACTGACTGACTAACTGCCTGACTGACTGAGACTGGACTGACTGACTGACTGACTGACTGACTGACTAACTGACTGACTGAGACTGACTGACTGACTGCTTGACTCTCTGACTGGCTATTTCACTGACTGACTGAATGACTAAATGACTGACTGACACTGACTGACTGACTGCTTGACTACCTGACTGACTGCTTGACTGACTAACTGACTGGACAGGACTGACCGACTGACTGACTGACAGACTGACTGAATAAGGATGACTGACAGACTGACTGAATAAGGCTGACTAAATGACTGACTGACAGACTGACTGAATAAGGCTGAACGACTGACTGACTGCCTGACTGACTGACTGACTGACTGACTGACTGACCGAGACTGACTGACTGACTGACTGAGACTGGACTGGACTGACTGACTGACTGAGACTGACTGACTGCTTTAGTGACTAACTGACTGCACAGTACTGACCGACTGACTGACTGACTGACTGCCTGACTGACTGACTGACTGAATGACTGACTGACTGAGACTAAATGACTGACTGCTTGACTGACTGGCTGAAGGACTAACTGACTGACTGAGTGACTGACTGACTGGACTGACTGACTGAGACTGAATGACTGAGTGCTTGACTGATTGACTGTCAGACTGACTGACTGACTTCGCAAAAGGGAAAAATAAAAAAAAAAATTATAAAATTAGAAAAAAATATTTGCATTTAAGATTTCCTTTCCGGCCGGGACTCGAACCCAGTACCACGCGCTAGGAACCCAACGGTCTAGCCATTAGGCTATCGGAGCTCTGTCGATGGAAGTCTTAAATATAATAAAAACAAAAAATGCACCTTGGTAATTATTGATTCAAACACTTTGAAATTTACAGGTCGAATAATTAAACTGACTCAGAATTTTTCTCCCTACATAAATAATCAATATTCGCAAAAGAGAAAAATTAAAAAAAAAAAGAAGAAATTTCAAATTAGAAACTAAAAGTATACATTGAAGATTTTCGTTCAGGCTGGGACTCGAACCCAGGGGCACTCGCTTGGAAGCCTAACACTCTAGCCATTAGTCTATGGGAGCTCTGTCGGTGGGAGTTTTAAATATAATAAAAACAAAAAATGCACCTTGGTAATTGTTTATTTAAACACTTTGAAATCTTTGTGTCGAAAAATTAAACTGACTCAGAATTTTCTTCCCTACATAAATAATCAATAATTGCAAAGGAAAGAAATTGAAAAAAAAAAGAATTTTCAAATTAGAAAAGAAATATATACATTGAAGATATTCGCTCCGGCTGGGACTCGAACCCAGGCCACTAGCTTGGAAGACCAGCGGTCTAGCCATTAGGCTTTTGGAGTTCTGTCGAGCGGAGTCTTACTGCCTGACTGATACTGCCTGACTGACAGACTGACTCACTGACTGACTGATACTGACTGACTGACTCACTGACTGACCGAGACTGACTGACTAACTGCCTGACTGACTGAGACTGGACTGACTGACTGACTGACTGACTGACTGACTAACTGACTGACTGAGACTGACTGACTGACTGCTTGACTCTCTGACTGGCTATTTCACTGACTGACTGAATGACTAAATGACTGACTGACACTGACTGACTGACTGCTTGACTACCTGACTGACTGCTTGACTGACTAACTGACTGGACAGGACTGACCGACTGACTGACTGACAGACTGACTGAATAAGGATGACTGACAGACTGACTGAATAAGGCTGACTGACTGACTGACTGACAGACTGACTGAATAAGGCTGACCGACTGACTGACTGCCTGACGGACTGACTGACTGAATGACTGACTGACCGAGACTGACTGACTGACTGACTGAGACTGGACTGGACTGACTGACTGACTGACTGACTGAGACTGACTGACTGCTTTAGTGACTAACTGACTGCACAGGACTGACCGACTGACTGACTGACTGACTGCCTGACTGACTGACTGACTGAATGACTGACTGACTGAGACTAAATGACTGACTGCTTGACTGACTGGCTGAAGGACTAACTGACTGACTGACTGGACTGACTGACTGAGACTGAATGACTGAGTGCTTGACTGATTGACTGTCAGACTGACTGACTGACTTCGCAAAATGGAAAAATAAAAAAAAAGAATTATAAAATTAGAAAAAAATATTTGCATTTAAGATTTCCTTTCCGGCCGTGACTCGAACCCAGTACCACGTGCTAGGAACCCAACGGTCTAGCCATTAGGCTATCGGAGCTCTGTCGATGGAAGTCTTAAATATAATAAAAACAAAAAATGCACCTTAGTAATTATTGATTCAAACACTTTGAAATTTACAGGTCGAATAATTAAACTGACTCAGAATTTTTCTCCCTACATAAATAATCAATATTCGCAAAAGAGAAAAATTAAAAAAAAAAGAAGAAGAAATTTCAAATTAGAAACTAAAAGTATACATTGAAGATTTTCGTTCAGGCTGGGACTCGAACCCAGGCCACTCGCTTGGAAGACCAGCGGTCTAGCCATTAGGCTATCGGAGTTCTGTCGAGCGGAGTCTTACTGCCTGACTGATACTGCCTGACTGACAGACTGACTCACTGACTGACTGATACTGACTGACTGACTCACTGACTGACCGAGACTGACTGACTAACTGCCTGACTGACTGAGACTGGACTGACTGACTGACTGACTGACTGACTGACTAACTGACTGACTGAGACTGACTGACTGACTGCTTGACTCTCTGACTGGCTATTTCACTGACTGACTAAATGACTAAATGACTGACTGACACTGACTGACTGACTGCTTGACTACCTGACTGACTGCTTGACTGACTAACTGACTGGACAGGACTGACCGACTGACTGCCTGACAGACTGACTGAATAAGGATGACTGACAGACTGACTGAATAAGGCTGACTGACTGACTGACTGACAGACTGACTGAATAAGGCTGACCGACTGACTGACTGCCTGACGGACTGACTGACTGAAGGACTGACTGACTGACTGACCGAGACTGACTGACTGACTGACTGAGACTGGACTGGACTGACTGACTGACTGACTGACTGAGACTGACTGACTGCTTTAGTGACTAACTGACTGCACAGGACTGACCGACTGACTGACTGACTGACTGCCTGACTGACTGACTGACTGAATGACTGACTGACTGAGACTAAATGACTGACTGCTTGACTGACTGGCTGAAGGACTAACTGACTGGACTGACTGACTGAGACTGAATGACTGAGTGCTTGACTGATTGACTGTCAGACTGACTGACTGACTTCGCAAAAGGGAAAAATAAAAAAAAAAGAATTATAAAATTAGAAAAAAATATTTGCATTTAAGATTTCCTTTCAGGCCGGGACTCGAACCCAGTACCACGCGCTAGGAACCCAACGGTCTAGCCATTAGGCTATCGGAGCTCTGTCGATGGAAGTCTTAAATATAATAAAAACAAAAAATGCACCTTGGTAATTATTGATTCAAACACTTTGAAATTTACAGGTCGAATAATTAAACTGACTCAGAATTTTTCTCCCTACATAAATAATCAATATTCGCAAAAGAGAAAAATTAAAAAAAAAAGAAGAAGAAATTTCAAATTAGAAACTATAAGTATACATTGAAGATTTTCGTTCATCCTGGGACTCGAACCCAGGGCCCCTCGCTTGGAAGCCTAACACTCTAGCCATTAGTCTATGGGAGCTCTGTCGGTGGGAGTTTTAAATATAATAAAAACAAAAAATGCACCTTGGTAATTGTTTATTTAAACACTTTGAAATCTTCGTGTCGAAAAATTAAACTGACTCAGAATTTTCTTCCCTACATAAATAATCAATAATTGCAAAGGAAAGAAATTGAAAAAAAAAAGAATTTTCAAATTAGAAAAGAAATATATACATTGAAGATATTCGCTCCGGCTGGGACTCGAACCCAGGCCACTCGCTTGGAAGACCAGCGGTCTAGCCATTAGGCTATCGGAGTTCTGTCGAGCGGAGTCTTACTGCCTGACTGATACTGCCTGACTGACAGACTAACTCACTGACTGACTGATACTGACTGACTGACTCACTGACTGACCGAGACTGACTGACTAACTGCCTGACTGACTGAGACTGGACTGACTGACTGACTGACTGACTGACTGACTAACTGACTGACTGAGACTGACTGACTGACTGCTTGACTCTCTGACTGGCTATTTCACTGACTGACTGAATGACTAAATGACTGACTGACACTGACTGACTGACTGCTTGACTACCTGACTGACTGCTTGACTGACTAACTGACTGGACAGGACTGACCGACTGACTGACTGACAGACTGACTGAATAAGGATGACTGACTGAATAAGGCTGACTGACTGACTGACTGACAGACTGACTGAATAAGGCTGACCGACTGACTGACTGCCTGACTGACTGACTGACTGAATGACTGACTGACTGACTGACCGAGACTGACTGACTGACTGACTGAGACTGGACTGGACTGACTGACTGACTGACTGACTGAGACTGACTGACTGCTTTAGTGACTAACTGACTGCACAGGACTGACCGACTGACTAACTGACTGACGGCCTGACTGACTGACTGACTGAATGACTGACTGACTGAGACTAAATGACTGACTGCTTGACTGACTGGCTGAAGGACTAACTGACTGACTGAGTGACTGACTGACTGGACTGACTGACTGAGACTGAATGACTGAGTGCTTGACTGATTGACTGTCAGACTGACTGACTGACTTCGCAAAAGGGAAAAATAAAAAAAAAAGAATTATAAAATTAGAAAAAAATATTTGCATTTAAGATTTCCTTTCCGGCCGGGACTCGAACCCAGTACCACGCGCTAGGAACCCAACGGTCTAGCCATTAGGCTATCGGAGCTCTGTCGATGGAAGTCTTAAATATAATAAAAACAAAAAATGCACCTTGGTAATTATTGATTCAAACACTTTGAAATTTACAGGTCGAATAATTAAACTGACTCAGAATTTTTCTCCCTACATAAATAATCAATATTCGCAAAAGAGAAAAATTAAAAGAAAAAGAAGAAGAAATTTCAAATTAGAAACTAAAAGTATTCATTGAAGATTTTCGTTCAGGCTGGGACTCGAACCCAGGGCCACTCGCTTGGAAGCCTAACACTCTATCCATTAGTCTATGGGAGCTCTGTCGGTGGGAGTTTTAAATATAATAAAAACAAAAAATGCACCTTGGTAATTGTTTATTTAAACACTTTGAAATCTTCGTGTCGAAAAATTAAACTGACTCAGAATTTTCTTCCCTACATAAATAATCAATAATTGCAAAGGAAAGAAATTGAAAAAAAAAAGAATTTTCAAATTAGAAAAGAAATATATACATTGAAGATATTCGCTCCGGCTGGGACTCGAACCCAGGCCACTCGCTTGGAAGACCAGCGGTCTAGCCATTAGGCTATCGGAGTTCTGTCGAGCGGAGTCTTACTGCCTGACTGATACTGCCTGACTGACAGACTGACTGACTGACTGCCTGACTGACTGACTGACTGAATGACTGACTGACTGAGACTAAATGACTGACTGCTTGACTGACTGGCTGAAGGACTAACTGACTGACTGAGTGACTAACTGACTGGACTGACTGACTGAGACTGAATGACTGAGTGCTTGACTGATTGACTGTCAGACTGACTGACTGACTTCGCAAAAGGGAAAAATAAAAAAAAAAGAATTATAAAATTAGAAAAAAATATTTGCATTTAAGATTTCCTTTCCGGCTGGGATTTGAACCCAGGGCGACACTCATGGAAGCCCAACGCTCTCGCCAATATACTATCGGATCTCTGTTGATCGGTGTCTTAATTATAATAAAAACAAAAAATGCACCTTAGTAATTATTGATCTAAAATCTTTGAAATCTAAAGGTCGAATGATTAAACTGACTCAGAATTTTCTTCCGTACATAAATAATCCATATTTGCAAAAGAAAGAAATTGAAAAAAAAAAGAATCTTCAAATTAGAAGAGAAATATATACATGGAAGATTTTCGTTCCGGCCGGGACTCGAACCCAGTACCACGCGCTTGGAACCCAACGGTCTAGCCATTAGGCTATCGGAGCTCTGTCGATGGAAGTCTTAAATATAATAAAAACAAAAAATGCACCTTGGTAATTATTGATTCAAACACTTTGAAATTTACAGGTCGAATAATTAAACTGACTCAGAATTTTTCTCCCTACATAAATAATCAATATTCGCAAAAGAGAAAAATTAAAAAAAAAAAGAAGAAGAAATTTCAAATTAGAAACTAAAAGTATACATTGAAGATTTTCGTTCAGGCTGGGACTCGAACCCAGGGCCACTCGCTTGGAAGCCTAACACTCTAGCCATTAGTCTATGGGAGCTCTGTCGGTGGGAGTTTTAAATATAATAAAAACAAAAAATGCACCTTGGTAATTGTTTATTTAAACACTTTGAAATCTTCGTGTCGAAAAATTAAACTGACTCAGAATTTTCTTCCCTACATAAATAATCAATAATTGCAAAGGAAAGAAATTGAAAAAAAAAAGAATTTTCAAAGTAGAAAAGAAATATATACATTGAAGATATTCGCTCCGGCTGGGACTCGAACCCAGGCCACTCGCTTGGAAGACCAGCGGTCTAGCCATTAGGCTATCGGAGTTCTGTCGCGCGGAGTCTTACTGCCTGACTGATACTGCCTGACTGACAGACTGACTCACTGACTGACTGATACTGACTGACTGACTCACTGACTGACCGAGACTGACTGACTAACTGCCTGACTGACTGAGACTGGACTGACTGACTGACTGACTGACTGACTGACTAACTGACTGACTGAGACTGACTGACTGACTGCTTGACTCTCTGACTGGCTATTTCACTGACTGACTGAATGACTAAATGACTGACTGACACTGACTGACTGACTGCTTGACTACCTGACTGACTGCTTGACTGACTAACTGACTGGAGAGGACTGACCGACTGACTGACTGACAGACTGACTGAATAAGGCTGACTGACTGACTGACTGACAGACTGACTGAATAAGGCTGACCGACTGACTGACTGCCTGACTGACTGACTGACTGAATGACTGACTGACTGACTGACCGAGACTGACTGACTGACTGACTGAGACTGGACTGGACTGGACAGACTGCTTGACTGACTGACTGAGACTGACTGACTGCTTTAGTGACTGACTGCACAGGACTGACCGACTGACTGACTGACTGACTGACTGACTGACTGACTGACTGAATGACTGACTGACTGAGACTAAATGACTGACTGCTTGACTGACTGGCTGAAGGACTAAATGACTGACTGCTTGACTGACTGGCTGAAGGACTAACTGACTGACTGAGTGACTGACTGACTGGACTGACTGACTGAGACTGAATGACTGAGTGCTTGACTGATTGACTGTCAGACTGACTGACTGACTTCGCAAAAGGGAAAAATAAAAAAAAAAGAATTATAAAATTAGAAAAAAATATTTGCATTTAAGATTTCCTTTCCGGCCGGGACTCGAACCCAGTACCACGCGCTAGGAACCCAACGGTCTAGCCATTAGGCTATCGGAGCTCTGTCGATGGAAGTCTTAAATATAATAAAAACAAAAAATGCACCTTGGTAATTATTGATTCAAACACTTTGAAATTTACAGGTCGAATAATTAAACTGACTCAGAATTTTTCTCCCTACATAAATAATCAATATTCGCAAAAGAGAAAAATTAAAAGAAAAAGAAGAAGAAATTTCAAATTAGAAACTAAAAGTATTCATTGAAGATTTTCGTTCAGGCTGGGACTCGAACCCAGGGCCACTCGCTTGGAAGCCTAACACTCTATCCATTAGTCTATGGGAGCTCTGTCGGTGGGAGTTTTAAATATAATAAAAACAAAAAATGCACCTTGGTAATTGTTTATTTAAACACTTTGAAATCTTCGTGTCGAAAAATTAAACTGACTCAGAATTTTCTTCCCTACATAAATAATCAATAATTGCAAAGGAAAGAAATTGAAAAAAAAAAGAATTTTCAAATTAGAAAAGAAATATATACATTGAAGATATTCGCTCCGGCTGGGACTCGAACCCAGGCCACTCGCTTGGAAGACCAGCGGTCTAGCCATTAGGCTATCGGAGTTCTGTCGAGCGGAGTCTTACTGCCTGACTGATACTGCCTGACTGACAGACTGACTGACTGACTGCCTGACTGACTGACTGACTGAATGACTGACTGACTGAGACTAAATGACTGACTGCTTGACTGACTGGCTGAAGGACTAACTGACTGACTGAGTGACTAACTGACTGGACTGACTGACTGAGACTGAATGACTGAGTGCTTGACTGATTGACTGTCAGACTGACTGACTGACTTCGCAAAAGGGAAAAATAAAAAAAAAAGAATTATAAAATTAGAAAAAAATATTTGCATTTAAGATTTCCTTTCCGGCTGGGATTTGAACCCAGGGCGACACTCATGGAAGCCCAACGCTCTCGCCAATATACTATCGGATCTCTGTTGATCGGTGTCTTAATTATAATAAAAACAAAAAATGTACCTTAGTAATTATTGATCTAAAATCTTTGAAATCTAAAGGTCGAATGATTAAACTGACTCAGAATTTTCTTCCGTACATAAATAATCCATATTTGCAAAAGAAAGAAATTGAAAAAAAAAAAGAATCTTCAAATTAGAAGAGAAATATATACATGGAAGATTTTCGTTCCGGCCGGGACTCGAACCCAGTACCACGCGCTTGGAACCCAACGGTCTAGCCATTAGGCTATCGGAGCTCTGTCGATGGAAGTCTTAAATATAATAAAAACAAAAAATGCACCTTGGTAATTATTGATTCAAACACTTTGAAATTTACAGGTCGAAAAATTAAACTGACTCAGAATTTTCTTCCCTACATAAATAATCAATAATTGCAAAGGAAAGAAATTGAAAAAAAAAAGAATTTTCAAATTAGAAAAGAAATATATACATTGAAGATATTCGCTCCGGCTGGGACTCGAACCCAGGCCACTCGCTTGGAAGACCAGCGGTCTAGCCATTAGGCTATCGGAGTTCTGTCGAGCGGAGTCTTACTGCCTGACTGATACTGCCTGACTGACAGACTGACTCACTGACTGACTGACTCACTGACTGACCGAGACTGACTGACTAACTGCCTGACTGACTGAGACTGGACTGACTGACTGACTGACTGACTGACTGACTAACTGACTGACTGAGACTGACTGACTGACTGCTTGACTCTCTGACTGGCTATTTCACTGACTGACTGAATGACTAAATGACTGACTGACACTGACTGACTGACTGCTTGACTACCTGACTGACTGCTTGACTGACTAACTGACTGGACAGGACTGACCGACTGACTGACTGACTGAATAAGGATGACTGACAGACTGACTGAATAAGGCTGACTGACTGACTGACTGACAGACTGACTGAATAAGGCTGACCGACTGACTGACTGCCTGACTGACTGACTGACTGAATGACTGACTGACTGACTGACCGAGACTGACTGACTGACTGACTGAGACTGGACTGGACTGACTGACTGAGACTGACTGACTGCTTTAGTGACTAACTGACTGCACAGGACTGACCGACTGACTGACTGACTGACTGCCTGACTGACTGACTGACTGAATGACTGACTGACTGAGACTAAATGACTGACTGCTTGACTGACTGGCTGAAGGACTAACTGACTGACTGAGTGACTGACTGACTGGACTGACTGACTGAGACTGAATGACTGAGTGCTTGACTGATTGACTGTCAGACTGACTGACTGACTTCGCAAAATGGAAAAATAAAAAAAAAGAATTATAAAATTAGAAAAAAATATTTGCATTTAAGATTTCCTTTTCGGCCGGGACTCGAACCCAGTACCACGCGCTAGGAACCCAACGGTCTAGCCATTAGGCTATCGGAGCTCTGTCGATGGAAGTCTTAAATATAATAAAAACAAAAAATGCACCTTGGTAATTATTGGTTCAAACACTTTGAAATTTACAGGTCGAATAATTAAACTGACTCAGAATTTTTCTCCCTACATAAATAATCAATATTCGCAAAAGAGAAAAATTTAAAAAAAAGAAGAAGAAATTTCAAATTAGAAACTAAAAGTATACATTGAAGATTTTCGTTCAGGCTGGGACTCGAACCCAGGGCCACTCGCTTGGAAGCCTAACACTCTAGCCATTAGTCTATGGGAGCTCTGTCGGTGGGAGTTTTAAATATAATAAAAACAAAAAATGCACCTTGGTAATTGTTTATTTAAACACTTTGAAATCTTCGTGTCGAAAAATTAAACTGACTCAGAATTTTCTTCCCTACATAAATAATCAATAATTGCAAAGGAAAGAAATTGAAAAAAAAAAGAATTTTCAAATTAGAAAAGAAATATATACATTGAAGATATTCGCTCCGGCTGGGACTCGAACCCAGGCCACTCGCTTGGAAGACCAGCGGTCTAGCCATTAGGCTATCGGAGTTCTGTCGAACGGAGTCTTACTGCCTGACTGATACCGCCTGGCTGACAGACTGACTCACTGACTGACTGACTCACTGACTGACCGAGACTGACTGACTAAGTGCCTGACTGACTGAGACTGGACTGACTGACTGACTGACTGACTGACTAACTGACTGACTGAGACAGACTGACTGACTGCTTGACTCTCTGACTGGCTATTTCACTGACTAACTGAATGACTAAATGACTGACTGACACTGACTGACTGACTGCTTGACTACCTGACTGACTGCTTGACTGACTAACTGACTGGACAGGACTGACCGACTAACTGACTGACAGACTGACTGAATAAGGATGACTGACAGACTGACTGAATAAGGCTGACTGACTGACTGACTGACAGACTGACTGAATAAGGCTGACCGACTGACTGACTGACTGACCGAGACTGACTGACTGACTGACTGAGACTGGACTGGACTGACTGACTGACTGACTGACTGAGACTGACTGACTGCTTTAGTGACTAACTGACTGCACAGGACTGACCGACTGACTGACTGACTGACTGCCTGACTGACTGACTGACTGAATGACTGACTGACTGAGACTAAATGACTGACTGCTTGACTGACTGGCTGAAGGACTAACTGACTGACTGAGTGACTGACTGACTGGACTGACTGACTGAGACTGAATGACTGAGTGCTTGACTGATTGACTGTCAGACTGACTGACTGACTTCGCAAAAGGGAAAAATAAAAAAAAAAAGAATTATAAAATTAGAAAAAAATATTTGCATTTAAGATTTCCTTTCCGGCTTGGATTTGCACCCAGGGCGACACTCATGGAAGCCCAACGCTCTCGCCAATATACTATCGGATCTCTGTTGATCGGTGTCTTAATTATAATAAAAACAAAAAATGCACCTTAGTAATTATTGATCTAAAATCTTTGAAATCTAAAGGTCGAATGATTAAACTGACTCAGAATTTTCTTCCGTACATAAATAATCCATATTTGCAAAAGAAAGAAATTGAAAAAAAAAAAGAATCTTCAAATTAGAAGAGAAATATATACATGGAAGATTTTCGTTCCGGCCGGGACTCGAACCCAGTACCACGCGCTTGGAACCCAACGGTCTAGCCATTAGGCTATCGGAGCTCTGTCGATGGAAGTCTTAAATATAATAAAAACAAAAAATGCACCTTGGTAATTATTGATTCAAACACATTGAAATTTACAGGTCGAATAATTAAACTGACTCAGAATTTTTCTCCCTACATAAATAATCAATATTCGCAAAAGAGAAAAATTAAAAAAAAAAGAAGAAATTTCAAATTAGAAACTAAAAGTATACATTGAAGATTTTCGTTCAGGCTGGGACTCGAACCCAGGGCCACTCGCTTGGAAGCCTAACACTCTAGCCATTAGTCTATGGGAGCTCTGTCGGTGGGAGTTTTAAATATAATAAAAACAAAAAATGCACCTTGGTAATTGTTTATTTAAACACTTTGAAATCTTCGTGTCGAAAAATTAAACTGACTCAGAATTTTCTTCCCTACATAAATAATCAATAATTGCAAAGGAAAGAAATTGAAAAAAAAAAGAATTTTCAAATTAGAAAAGAAATATATACATTGAAGATATTCGCTCCGGCTGGGACTCGAACCCAGGCCACTCGCTTGGAAGACCAGCGGTCTAGCCATTAGGCTATCGGAGTTCTGTCGAGCGGAGTCTTACTGCCTGACTGATACTGCCTGACTGACAGACTGACTCACTGACTGACTGACTCACTGACTGACCGAGACTGACTGACTAACTGCCTGACTGACTGAGACTGGACTGACTGACTGACTGACTGACTGACTGACTAACTGACTGACTGAGACTGACTGACTGACTGCTTGACTCTCTGACTGGCTATTTCACTGACTGACTGAATGACTAAATGACTGACTGACACTGACTGACTGACTGCTTGACTACCTGACTGACTGCTTGACTGACTAACTGACTGGACAGGACTGACCGACTGACTGACTGACAGACTGACTGAATAAGGATGACTGACAGACTGACTGAATAAGGCTGACTGACTGACTGACTGACAGACTGACTGAATAAGGCTGACCGACTGACTGACTGCCTGACTGACTGACTGACTGAATGACTGACTGACTGACTGACCGAGACTGACTGACTGACTGACTGAGACTGGACTGGACTGACTGACTGAGACTGACTGACTGCTTTAGTGACTAACTGACTGCACAGGACTGACCGACTGACTGACTGACTGACTGCCTGACTGACTGACTGACTGAATGACTGACTGACTGAGACTAAATGACTGACTGCTTGACTGACTGGCTGAAGGACTAACTGACTGACTGAGTGACTGACTGACTGGACTGACTGACTGAGACTGAATGACTGAGTGCTTGACTGATTGACTGTCAGACTGACTGACTGACTTCGCAAAATGGAAAAATAAAAAAAAAGAATTATAAAATTAGAAAAAAATATTTGCATTTAAGATTTCCTTTCCGGCCGGGACTCGAACCCAGTACCGCGCGCTAGGAACCCAACGGTCTAGCCATTAGGCTATCGGAGCTCTGTCGATGGAAGTCTTAAATATAATAAAAACAAAAAATGCACCTTGGTAATTATTGATTCAAACACTTTGAAATTTACAGGTCGAATAATTAAACTGACTCAGAATTTTTCTCCCTACATAAATAATCAATATTCGCAAAAGAGAAAAATTTAAAAAAAAGAAGAAGAAATTTCAAATTAGAAACTAAAAGTATACATTGAAGATTTTCGTTCAGGCTGGGACTCGAACCCAGGGCCACTCGCTTGGAAGCCTAACACTCTAGCCATTAGTCTATGGGAGCTCTGTCGGTGGGAGTTTTAAATATAATAAAAACAAAAAATGCACCTTGGTAATTGTTTATTTAAACACTTTGAAATCTTCGTGTCGAAAAATTAAACTGACTCAGAATTTTCTTCCCTACATAAATAATCAATAATTGCAAAGGAAAGAAATTGAAAAAAAAAAGAATTTTCAAATTAGAAAAGAAATATATACATTGAAGATATTCGCTCCGGCTGGGACTCGAACCCAGGCCACTCGCTTGGAAGACCAGCGGTCTAGCCATTAGGCTATCGGAGTTCTTTCGAACGGAGTCTTACTGCCTGACTGATACTGCCTGGCTGACAGACTGACTCACTGACTGACTGACTCACTGACTGACCGAGACTGACTGACTAAGTGCCTGACTGACTGAGACTGGACTGACTGACTGACTGACTGACTGACTAACTGACTGACTGAGACAGACTGACTGACTGCTTGACTCTCTGACTGGCTATTTCACTGACTAACTGAATGACTAAATGACTGACTGACACTGACTGACTGACTGCTTGACTACCTGACTGACTGCTTGACTACCTGACTGACTGCTTGACTGACTAACTGACTGGACAGGACTGACCGACTGACTGACTGACAGACTGACTGAATAAGGATGACTGACAGACTGACTGAATAAGGCTGACTGACTGACTGACTGACAGACTGACTGAATAAGGCTGACCGACTGACTGACTGACTGACCGAGACTGACTGACTGACTGACTGAGACTGGACTGGACTGACTGACTGACTGAGACTGACTGAGACTGACTGACTGCTTTAGTGACTAACTGACTGCACAGGACTGACCGACTGACTGACTGACTGACTGCCTGACTGACTGACTGACTGAATGACTGACTGACTGAGACTAAATGACTGACTGCTTGACTGACTGGCTGAAGGACTAACTGACTGACTGAGTGACTGACTGACTGGACTGACTGACTGAGACTGAATGACTGAGTGCTTGACTGATTGACTGTCAGACTGACTGACTGACTTCGCAAAAGGGAAAAATAAAAAAAAAGAATTATAAAATTAGAAAAAAATATTTGCATTTAAGATTTCCTTTCCGGCTTGGATTTGCACCCAGGGCGACACTCATGGAAGCCCAACGCTCTCGCCAATATACTATCGGATCTCTGTTGATCGGTGTCTTAATTATAATAAAAACAAAAAATGCACCTTAGTAATTATTGATCTAAAATCTTTGAAATCTAAAGGTCGAATGATTAAACTGACTCAGAATTTTCTTCCGTACATAAATAATCCATATTTGCAAAAGAAAGAAATTGAAAAAAAAAAAGAATCTTCAAATTAGAAGAGAAATATATACATGGAAGATTTTCGTTCCGGCCGGGACTCGAACCCAGTACCACGCGCTTGGAACCCAACGGTCTAGCCATTAGGCTATCGGAGCTCTGTCGATGGAAGTCTTAAATATAATAAAAACAAAAAATGCACCTTGGTAATTATTGATTCAAACACTTTGAAATTTACAGGTCGAATAATTAAACTGACTCAGAATTTTTCTCCCTACATAAATAATCAATATTCGCAAAAGAGAAAAATTAAAAAAAAAGAAGAAGAAATTTCAAATTAGAAACTAAAAGTATACATTGAAGATTTTCGTTCAGGCTGGGACTCGAACCCAGGGCCACTCGCTTGGAAGCCTAACACTCTAGCCATTAGTCTATGGGAGCTCTGTCGGTGGGAGTTTTAAATATAATAAAAACAAAAAATGCAATTTGGTAATTGTTTATTTAAACACTTTGAAATCTTCGTGTCGAAAAATTAAACTGACTCAGAATTTTCTTCCCTACATAAATAATCAATTATTGCAAAGGAAAGAAATTGAAAAAAAAAAGAATTTTCAAATTAGAAAAGAAATATATACATTGAAGATATTCGCTCCGGCTGGGACTCGAACCCAGGCCACTCGCTTGGAAGACCAGCGGTCTAGCCATTAGGCTATCGGAGTTCTGCCGAGCGGAGTCTTACTGCCTGACTGATACTGCCTGACTGACAGACTGACTCACTGACTGACTGATACTGACTGACTGACTCACTGACTGACCGAGACTGACTGACTAACTGCTTGACTGACTGAGACTGGACTGACTGACTGACTGACTGACTGACTGACTAACTGACTGACTGAGACTGACTGACTGACTGCTTGACTCTCTTACTGGCTATTTCACTGACTGACTGAATGACTAAATGACTGACTGACACTGACTGACTGACTGCTTGACTACCTGACTGACTGCTTGACTGACTAACTGAGTGGACAGGACTGACCGACTGACTGACTGACAGACTGACTGAATAAGGATGACTGACAGACTGACTGAATAAGGCTGACTGACTGACTGACTGACAGACTGACTGAATAAGGCTGACCGACTGACTGACTGCCTGACTGACTGACTGACTGAATGACTGACTGACTGACTGACCGAGACTGACTGACTGACTGACTGAGACTGGACTGGACTGACTGACTGACTGACTGACTGAGACTGACTGACTGCTTTAGTGACTAACTGACTGCACAGGACTGACCGACTGACTGACTGACTGACTGCCTGACTGACTGACTGACTGAATGACTGACTGACTGAGACTAAATGACTGACTGCTTGACTGACTGGCTGAAGGACTAACTGACTGACTGAGTGACTGACTGACTGGACTGACTGACTGAGACTGAATGACTGAGTGCTTGACTGATTGACTGTCAGACTGACTGACTGACTTCGCAAAAGGGAAAAATAAAACAAAAAAGAATTATAAAATTAGAAAAAAATATTTGCACTTAAGATTTCCTTTCCGGCTGGGATTTGAACCCAGGGCGACACTCATGGAAGCCCAACGCTCTCGCCAATATACTATCGGATCTCTGTTGATCGGTGTCTTAATTATAATAAAAACAAAAAATGCACCTTAGTAATTATTGATCTAAAATCTTTGAAATCTAAAGGTCGAATGATTAAACTGACTCAGAATTTTCTTCCGTACATAAATAATCCATATTTGCAAAAGAAAGAAATTGAAAAAAAAAAGAATCTTCAAATTAGAAGAGAAATATATACATGGAAGATTTTCGTTCCGGCCGGGACTCGAACCCAGTACCACGCGCTTGGAACCCAACAGTCTAGCCATTAGGCTATCGGAGCTCTGTCGATGGAAGTCTTAAATATAATAAAAACAAAAAATGCACCTTGGTAATTATTGATTCAAACACATTGAAATTTACAGGTCGAATAATTAAACTGACTCAGAATTTTTCTCCCTACATAAATAATCAATATTCGCAAAAGAGAAAAATTAAAAAAAAAGAAGAAATTTCAAATTAGAAACTAAAAGTATACATTGAAGATTTTCGTTCAGGCTGGGACTCGAACCCAGGGCCACTCGCTTGGAAGCCTAACACTCTAGCCATTAGTCTATGGGAGCTCTGTCGGTGGGAGTTTTAAATATAAGAAAAACAAAAAATGCACCTTGGTAATTGTTTATTTAAACACTTTGAAATCTTCGTGTCGAAAAATTAAACTGACTCAGAATTTTCTTCCCTACATAAATAATCAATAATTGCAAAGGAAAGAAATTGAAAAAAAAAAGAATTTTCAAATTAGAAAAGAAATATATACATTGAAGATATTCGCTCCGGCTGGGACTCGAACCCAGGCCACTCGCTTGGAAGACCAGCGGTCTAGCCATTAGGCTATCGGAGTTCTGTCGAGCGGAGTCTTACTGCCTGACTGATACTGCCTGACTGACAGACTGACTCACTGACTGACTGATACTGACTGACTGACTCACTGACTGACCGAGACTGACTGACTAACTGCCTGACTGACTGAGACTGGACTGACTGACTGACTGACTGACTGACTAACTAACTGACTGACTGAGACTGACTGACTGACTGCTTGACTCTCTGACTGGCTATTTCACTGACTGACTGAATGACTAAATGACTGACTGACACTGACTGACTGACTGCTTGACTACCTGACTGACTGCTTGACTGACTAACTGACTGGACAGGACTGACCGACTGACTGACTGACAGACTGACTGAATAAGGATGACTGACAGACTGACTGAATAAGGCTGACTGACTGACTGACTGACAGACTGACTGAATAAGGCTGACCGACTGACTGACTGCCTGACTGACTGACTGACTGAATGACTGACTGACTGACTGACCGAGACTGACTGACTGACTGACTGACTGACTGCCTGACTGACTGACTGAGACTAAATGACTGACTGCTTGACTGACTGGCTGAAGGACTAACTGACTGACTGAGTGACTGACTGACTGGACTGACTGACTGAGACTGAATGACTGAGTGCTTGACTGATTGACTGTCAGACTGACTGACTGACTTCGCAAAAGGGAAAAATAAAAAAAAAGAATTATAAAATTAGAAAAAAATATTTGCATTTAAGACTTCCTTTCCGGCCGGGACTCGAACCCAGTACCACGCGCTAGGAACCCAACGGTCTAGCCATTAGGCTATCAGAGCTCTGTCGATGGAAGTCTTAAATATAATAAAAACAAAAAATGCACCTTGGTAATTATTGATTCAAACACTTTGAAATTTACAGGTCGAATAATTAAACTGACTCAGAATTTTTCTCCCTACATAAATAATCAATATTCGCAAAAGAGAAAAATTAAAAAAAAAAGAAGAAGAAATTTCAAATTAGAAACTAAAAGTATACATTGAAGATTTTCGTTCAGGCTGGGACTCGAACCCAGGGCCACTCGCTTGGAAGCCTAACACTCTAGCCATTAGTCTATGGGAGCTCTGTCGGTGGGAGTTTTAAATATAATAAAAACAAAAAATGCACCTTGGTAATTGTTTATTTAAACACTTTAAAATCTTCGTGTCGAAAAATTAAACTGACTCAGAATTTTCTTCCCTACATAAATAATCAATAATTGCAAAGGAAAGAAATTGAAAAAAAAAAGAATTTTCAAATTAGAAAAGAAATATATACATTGAAGATATTCGCTCCGGCTGGGACTCGAACCCAGGCCACTCGCTTGGAAGACCAGCGGTCTAGCCATTAGGCTATCGGAGTTCTGTCGAGCGGAGTCTTACTGCCTGACTGATACTGCCTGACTGACAGACTGACTCACTGACTGACTGATACTGACTGCCTGACTCACTGACTGACCGAGACTGACTGACTAACTGCCTGACTGACTGAGACTGGACTGACTGACTGACTGAATGACTAACTGACTGACTGAGACTGACTGCTTGACTCTCTGACTGGCTATTTCACTGACTGACTGAATGACTAAATGACTGACTGACACTGACTGACTGACTGCTTGACTACCTGACTGACTGCTTGACTGACTAACTGACTGGACAGGACTGACCGACTGACTGACTGACAGACTGACTGAATAAGGATGACTGACAGACTGACTGAATAAGGCTGACTGACTGACTGACTGACAGACTGACTGAATAAGGCTGACCGACTGACTGACTGCCTGACTGACTGACTGACTGAATGACTGACTGACTGACTGACCGAGACTGACTGACTGACTGACTGAGACTGGACTGAACTGACTGACTGACTGACTGACTGAGACTGACTGACTGCTTTAGTGACTAACTGACTGCACAGGACTGACCGACTGACTGACTGACTGACTGCCTGACTGACTGACTGAATGAATGACTGACTGACTGAGACTAAATGACTGACTGCTTGACTGACTGGCTGAAGGACTAACTGACTGACTGAGTGACTGACTGACTGGACTGACTGACTGAGACTGAATGACTGAGTGCTTGACTGATTGACTGTCAGACTGACTGACTGACTTCGCAAAAGGGAAAAATAAAAAAAAAGAATTATAAAATTAGAAAAAAATATTTGCATTTAAGATTTCCTTTCCGGCCGGGACTCGAACCCAGTACCACGCGCTAGGAACCCAACGGTCTAGCCATTAGGCTATCGGAGCGCTGTCGATGGAAGTCTTAAATATAATAAAAACAAAAAATGCACCTTGGTAATTATTGATTCAAACACTTTGAAATTTACAGGTCGAATAATTAAACTGACTCAGAATTTTTCTCCCTACATAAATAATCAATATTCGCAAAAGAGAAAAATTAAAAAAAAAAGAAGAAGAAATTTCAAATTAGAAACTAAAAGTACACATTGAAGATTTTCGTTCAGGCTGGGACTCGAACCCAGGGCCACTCGCTTGGAAGCCTAACACTCTAGCCATTAGTCTATGGGAGCTCTGTCGGTGGGAGTTTTAAATATAATAAAAACAAAAAATGCACCTTGGTAATTGTTTATTTAAACACTTTGAAATCTTTGTGTCGAAAAATTAAACTGACTCAGAATTTTCTTCCCTACATAAATAATCAATAATTGCAAAGGAAAGAAATTGAAAAAAAAAAGAATTTTCAAATTAGAAAAGAAATATATACATTGAAGATATTCGCTCCGGCTGGGACTCGAACCCAGGCCACTCGCTTGGAAGACCAGCGGTCTAGCCATTAGGCTATCGGAGTTCTGTCGAGCGGAGTCTTACTGCCTGACTGATACTGCCTGACTGACAGACTGGTTCACTGACTGACTGATACTGACTGACTGACTCACTGACTGACCGAGACTGACTGACTAACTGCCTGACTGACTGAGACTGGACTGACTGACTGACTGACTGACTAACTGACTGACTGAGACTGACTGACTGACTGCTTGACTCTCTGACTGGCTATTTCACTGACTGACTGAATGACTAAATGACTGACTGACACTGACTGACTGACTGCTTGACTACCTGACTGACTGCTTGACTGACTAACTGACTGGACAGGACTGACTGACTGACTGACTGACAGACTGACTGAATAAGGATGACTGACAGACTGACTGAATAAGGCTGACTGACTGACTGAATGACTGACTGACTGACTGACCGAGACTGACTGACTGACTGACTGAGACTGGACTGAACTGACTGACTGACTGACTGACTGAGACTGACTGACTGCTTTAGTGACTAACTGACTGCACAGGACTGACCGACTGACTGAGACTAAATGACTGACTGCTTGACTGACTGGCTGAAGGACTAACTGACTGACTGAGTGACTGACTGACTGGACTGACTGACTGAGACTGAATGACTGAGTGCTTGACTGATTGACTGTCAGACTGACTGACTGACTTCGCAAAAGGGAAAAATAAAAAAAAAAGAATTATAAAATTAGAAAAAAATTTTTGCATTTAAGATTTCCTTTCCGGCCGGGACTCGAACCCAGTACCACGCGCTAGGAACCCAACGGTCTAGCCATTAGGCTATCGGAGCTCTGTCGATGGAAGTCTTAAATATAATAAAAACAAAAAATGCACCTTGGTAATTATTGATTCAAACACTTTGAAATTTACAGGTCGAACAATTAAACTGACTCAGAATTTTTCTCCCTACATAAATAATCAATATTCGCAAAAGAGACAAATTTAAAAAAAAAGAAGAAGAAATTTCAAATTAGAAACTAAAAGTATACATTGAAGATTTTCGTTCAGGCTGGGACTCGAACCCAGGGCCACTCGCTTGGAAGCCTAACACTCTAGCCATTAGTCTATGGGAGCTCTGTCGGTGGGAGTTTTAAATATAATAAAAACAAAAAATGCACCTTGGTAATTGTTTATTTAAACACTTTGAAATCTTCGTGTCGAAAAATTAAACTGACTCAGAATTTTCTTCCCTACATAAATAATCAATAATTGCAAAGGAAAGAAATTGAAAAAAAAAAAGAATTTTCAAATTAGAAAAGAAATATATACATTGAAGATATTCGCTCCGGCTGGGACTCGAACCCAGGCCACTCGCTTGGAAGACCAGCGGTCTAGCCATTAGGCTATCGGCGTTCTGTCGAGCGGAGTCTTACTGCCTGACTGATACTGCCTGACTGACAGACTGGTTCACTGACTGACTGATACTGACTGACTGACTCACTGACTGACCGAGACTGACTGACTAACTGCCTGACTGACTGAGACTGGACTGACTGACTGACTGACTGACTAACTGACTGACTGAGACTGACTGACTGACTGCTTGACTCTCTGACTGGCTATTTCACTGACTGACTGAATGACTAAATGACTGACTGACACTGACTGACTGACTGCTTGACTACCTGACTGACTGCTTGACTGACTAACTGACGGGACAGGACTGACTGACTGACTGACTGACAGACTGACTGAATAAGGATGACTGACAGACTGACTGAATAAGGCTGACTGACTGACTGAATGACTGACTGACTGACTGACCGAGACTGACTGACTGACTGACTGAGACTGGACTGGACTGACTGACTGACTGACTGACTGAGACTGACTGACTGCTTTAGTGACTAACTGACTGCACAGGACTGACCGACTGACTGACTGACTGACTGCCTGACTGACTGACTGACTGAATGACTGACTGACTGAGACTAAATGACTGACTGCTTGACTGACTGGCTGAAGGACTAACTGACTGACTGAGTGACTGACTGACTGGACTGACTGACTGAGACTGAATGACTGAGTGCTTGACTGATTGACTGTCAGACTGACTGACTGACTTCGCAAAAGGGAAAAATAAAAAAAAAGAATTATAAAATTAGAAAAAAATTTTTGCATTTAAGATTTCCTTTCCGGCCGGGACTCGAACCCAGTACCACGCGCTAGGAACCCAACGGTCTAGCCATTAGGCTATCGGAGCTCTGTCGATGGAAGTCTTAAATATAATAAAAACAAAAAATGCACCTTGGTAATTATTGATTCAAACACTTTGAAATTTACAGGTCGAATAATTAAACTGACTCAGAATTTTTCTCCCTACATAAATAATCAATATTCGCAAAAGAGAAAAATTAAAAAAAAAAGAAGTAGAAATTTCAAATTAGAAACTAAAAGTATACATTGAAGATTTTCGTTCAGGCTGGGACTCGAACCCAGGGCCACTCGCTGGGAAGCCTAACACTCTAGCCATTAGTCTATGGGAGCTCTGTCGGTGGGAGTTTTAAATATAATAAAAACAAAAAATGCACCTTGGTAATTGTTTATTTAAACACTTTGAAATCTTCGTGTCGAAAAATTAAACTGACTCAGAATTTTCTTCCCTACATAAATAATCAATAATTGCAAAGGAAAGAAATTGAAAAAAAAAAGAATTTTCAAATTAGAAAAGAAATATATACATTGAAGATATTCGCTCCGACTGGGACTCGAACCCAGGCCACTCGCTTGGAAGACCAGCGGTCTAGCCATTAGGCTATCGGAGTTCTGTCGAGCGGAGTCTTACTGCCTGACTGATACTGCCTGACTGACAGACTGACTCACTGACTGACTGATACTGACTGACTGACTCACTGACTGACCGAGACTGACTGACTAACTGCCTGACTGACTGAGACTGGACTGACTGACTGACTGACTGACTGACTGACTAACTGACTGACTGAGACTGACTGACTGACTGCTTGACTCTCTGACTGGCTATTTCACTGACTGACTGAATGACTAAATGACTGACTGACACTGACTGACTGACTGCTTGACTACCTGACTGACTAACTGACTGGACAGGACTGACCGACTGACTGACTGACAGACTGACTGAATAAGGATGACTGACAGACTGACTGAATAAGGCTGACTGACTGACTGACTGACAGACTGACTGAATAAGGCTGACCGACTGACTGACTGCCTGACTGACTGACTGACTGAATGACTGACTGACTGACTGACCGAGACTGACTGACTGAGACTGGACTGGACTGACTGACTGACTGACTGACTGAGACTGACTGACTGCTTTAGTGACTAACTGACTGCACAGGACTGACCGACTGACTGACTGACTGACTGCCTGACTGACTGACTGACTGAATGACTGACTGACTGAGACTAAATGACTGACTGAATGACTGACTGACTGAGACTAAATGACTGACTGCTTGACTGACTGGCTGAAGGACTAACTGACTGACTGAGTGACTGACTGACTGGACTGACTGACTGAGACTGAATGACTGAGTGCTTGACTGATTGACTGTCAGACTGACTGACTGACTTCGCAAAAGGGAAAAATAAAAAAAAAAGAATTATAAAATTAGAAAAAAATATTTGCATTTAAGATTTCCTTTCGGGCCGGGATTTGAACCCAGGGCGACACTCATGGAAGCCCAACGCTCTCGCCAATATACTATCGGATCTCTGTTGATCGGTGTCTTAATTATAATAAAAACAAAAAATGCACCTTAGTAATTATTGATCTAAAATCTTTGAAATCTAAAGGTCGAATGATTAAACTGACTCAGAATTTTCTTCCGTACATAAATAATCCATATTTGCAAAAGAAAGAAATTGAAAAAAAAAAGAATCTTCAAATTAGAAAAGAAATATATACATTGAAGATATTCGCTCCGGCTGGGACTCGAACCCAGGCCACTCGCTTGGAAGACCAGCGGTCTAGCCATTAGGCTATCGGAGTTCTGTCGAGCGGAGTCTTACTGCCTGACTGATACTGCCTGACTGACAGACTGACTCACTGACTGACTGATACTGACTGCCTGACTCACTGACTGACCGAGACTGACTGACTAACTGCCTGACTGACTGAGACTGGACTGACTGACTGACTGAATGACTAACTGACTGACTGAGACTGACTGCTTGACTCTCTGACTGGCTATTTCACTGACTGACTGAATGACTAAATGACTGACTGACACTGACTGACTGACTGCTTGACTACCTGACTGACTGCTTGACTGACTAACTGACTGGACAGGACTGACCGACTGACTGACTGACAGACTGACTGAATAAGGATGACTGACAGACTGACTGAATAAGGCTGACTGACTGACTGACTGACAGACTGACTGAATAAGGCTGACCGACTGACTGACTGCCTGACTGACTGACTGACTGAATGACTGACTGACTGACTGACCGAGACTGACTGACTGACTGACTGAGACTGGACTGAACTGACTGACTGACTGACTGACTGAGACTGACTGACTGCTTTAGTGACTAACTGACTGCACAGGACTGACCGACTGACTGACTGACTGACTGCCTGACTGACTGACTGAATGAATGACTGACTGACTGAGACTAAATGACTGACTGCTTGACTGACTGGCTGAAGGACTAACTGACTGACTGAGTGACTGACTGACTGGACTGACTGACTGAGACTGAATGACTGAGTGCTTGACTGATTGACTGTCAGACTGACTGACTGACTTCGCAAAAGGGAAAAATAAAAAAAAGAATTATAAAATTAGAAAAAAATATTTGCATTTAAGATTTCCTTTCCGGCCGGGACTCGAACCCAGTACCACGCGCTAGGAACCCAACGGTCTAGCCATTAGGCTATCGGAGCGCTGTCGATGGAAGTCTTAAATATAATAAAAACAAAAAATGCACCTTGGTAATTATTGATTCAAACACTTTGAAATTTACAGGTCGAATAATTAAACTGACTCAGAATTTTTCTCCCTACATAAATAATCAATATTCGCAAAAGAGAAAAATTAAAAAAAAAAGAAGAAGAAATTTCAAATTAGAAACTAAAAGTACACATTGAAGATTTTCGTTCAGGCTGGGACTCGAACCCAGGGCCACTCGCTTGGAAGCCTAACACTCTAGCCATTAGTCTATGGGAGCTCTGTCGGAGGGAGTTTTAAATATAATAAAAACAAAAAATGCACCTTGGTAATTGTTTATTTAAACACTTTGAAATCTTTGTGTCGAAAAATTAAACTGACTCAGAATTTTCTTCCCTACATAAATAATCAATAATTGCAAAGGAAAGAAATTGAAAAAAAAAAGAATTTTCAAATTAGAAAAGAAATATATACATTGAAGATATTCGCTCCGGCTGGACTCGAACCCAGGCCACTCGCTTGGAAGACCAGCGGTCTAGCCATTAGGCTATCGGAGTTCTGTCGAGCGGAGTCTTACTGCCTGACTGATACTGCCTGACTGACAGACTGGTTCACTGACTGACTGATACTGACTGACTGACTCACTGACTGACCGAGACTGACTGACTAACTGCCTGACTGACTGAGACTGGACTGACTGACTGACTGACTGACTAACTGACTGACTGAGACTGACTGACTGACTGCTTGACTCTCTGACTGGCTATTTCACTGACTGACTGAATGACTAAATGACTGACTGACACTGACTGACTGACTGCTTGACTACCTGACTGACTGCTTGACTGACTAACTGACTGGACAGGACTGACTGACTGACTGACTGACAGACTGACTGAATAAGGATGACTGACAGACTGACTGAATAAGGCTGACTGACTGACTGAATGACTGACTGACTGACTGACCGAGACTGACTGACTGACTGACTGAGACTGGACTGAACTGACTGACTGACTGACTGACTGAGACTGACTGACTGCTTTAGTGACTAACTGACTGCACAGGACTGACCGACTGACTGAGACTAAATGACTGACTGCTTGACTGACTGGCTGAAGGACTAACTGACTGACTGAGTGACTGACTGACTGGACTGACTGACTGAGACTGAATGACTGAGTGCTTGACTGATTGACTGTCAGACTGACTGACTGACTTCGCAAAAGGGAAAAATAAAAAAAAAGAATTATAAAATTAGAAAAAAATTTTTGCATTTAAGATTTCCTTTCCGGCCGGGACTCGAACCCAGTACCACGCGCTAGGAACCCAACGGTCTAGCCATTAGGCTATCGGAGCTCTGTCGATGGAAGTCTTAAATATAATAAAAACAAAAAATGCACCTTGGTAATTATTGATTCAAACACTTTGAAATTTACAGGTCGAATAATTAAACTGACTCAGAATTTTTCTCCCTACATAAATAATCAATATTCGCAAAAGAGAAAAATTTAAAAAAAAAGAAGAAGAAATTTCAAATTAGAAACTAAAAGTATACATTGAAGATTTTCGTTCAGGCTGGGACTCGAACCCAGGGCCACTCGCTTGGAAGCCTAACACTCTAGCCATTAGTCTATGGGAGCTCTGTCGGTGGGAGTTTTAAATATAATAAAAACAAAAAATGCACCTTGGTAATTGTTTATTTAAACACTTTGAAATCTTCGTGTCGAAAAATTAAACTGACTCAGAATTTTCTTCCCTACATAAATAATCAATAATTGCAAAGGAAAGAAATTGAAAAAAAAAAGAATTTTCAAATTAGAAAAGAAATATATACATTGAAGATATTCGCTCCGGCTGGGACTCGAACCCAGGCCACTCGCTTGGAAGACCAGCGGTCTAGCCATTAGGCTATCGGCGTTCTGTCGAGCGGAGTCTTACTGCCTGACTGATACTGCCTGACTGACAGACTGGTTCACTGACTGACTGATACTGACTGACTGACTCACTGACTGACCGAGACTGACTGACTAACTGCCTGACTGACTGAGACTGGACTGACTGACTGACTAACTGACTGACTGAGACTGACTGACTGACTGCTTGACTCTCTGACTGGCTATTTCACTGACTGACTGAATGACTAAATGACTGACTGACACTGACTGACTGACTGCTTGACTACCTGACTGACTGCTTGACTGACTAACTGACGGGACAGGACTGACTGACTGACTGACTGACAGACTGACTGAATAAGGATGACTGACAGACTGACTGAATAAGGCTGACTGACTGACTGAATGACTGACTGACTGACTGACCGAGACTGACTGACTGACTGAGACTGGACTGGACTGACTGACTGACTGACTGACTGAGACTGACTGACTGCTTTAGTGACTAACTGACTGCACAGGACTGACCGACTGACTGACTGACTGACTGCCTGACTGACTGACTGACTGAATGACTGACTGACTGAGACTAAATGACTGACTGCTTGACTGACTGGCTGAAGGACTAACTGACTGACTGAGTGACTGACTGACTGGACTGACTGACTGAGACTGAATGACTGAGTGCTTGACTGATTGACTGTCAGACTGACTGACTGACTTCGCAAAAGGGAAAAATAAAAAAAAAGAATTATAAAATTAGAAAAAAATTTTTGCATTTAAGATTTCCTTTCCGGCCGGGACTCGAACCCAGTACCACGCGCTAGGAACCCAACGGTCTAGCCATTAGGCTATCGGAGCTCTGTCGATGGAAGTCTTAAATATAATAAAAACAAAAAATGCACCTTGGTAATTATTGATTCAAACACTTTGAAATTTACAGGTCGAATAATTAAACTGACTCAGAATTTTTCTCCCTACATAAATAATCAATATTCGCAAAAGAGAAAAATTAAAAAAAAAAGAAGTAGAAATTTCAAATTAGAAACTAAAAGTATACATTGAAGATTTTCGTTCAGGCTGGGACTCGAACCCAGGGCCACTCGCTGGGAAGCCTAACACTCTAGCCATTAGTCTATGGGAGCTCTGTCGGTGGGAGTTTTAAATATAATAAAAACAAAAAATGCACCTTGGTAATTGTTTATTTAAACACTTTGAAATCTTCGTGTCGAAAAATTAAACTGACTCAGAATTTTCTTCCCTACATAAATAATCAATAATTGCAAAGGAAAGAAATTGAAAAAAAAAAGAATTTTCAAATTAGAAAAGAAATATATACATTGAAGATATTCGCTCCGACTGGGACTCGAACCCAGGCCACTCGCTTGGAAGACCAGCGGTCTAGCCATTAGGCTATCGGAGTTCTGTCGAGCGGAGTCTTACTGCCTGACTGATACTGCCTGACTGACAGACTGACTCACTGACTGACTGATACTGACTGACTGACTCACTGACTGACCGAGACTGACTGACTAACTGCCTGACTGACTGAGACTGGACTGACTGACTGACTGACTGACTGACTGACTAACTGACTGACTGAGACTGACTGACTGACTGCTTGACTCTCTGACTGGCTATTTCACTGACTGACTGAATGACTAAATGACTGACTGACACTGACTGACTGACTGCTTGACTACCTGACTGACTAACTGACTGGACAGGACTGACCGACTGACTGACTGACAGACTGACTGAATAAGGATGACTGACAGACTGACTGAATAAGGCTGACTGACTGACTGACTGACAGACTGACTGAGTAAGGCTGACCGACTGACTGACTGCCTGACTGACTGACTGACTGAATGACTGACTGACTGACTGACCGAGACTGACTGACTGAGACTGGACTGGACTGACTGACTGACTGACTGACTGAGACTGACTGACTGCTTTAGTGACTAACTGACTGCACAGGACTGACCGACTGACTGACTGACTGACTGCCTGACTGACTGACTGACTGAATGACTGACTGACTGAGACTAAATGACTGACTGCTTGACTGACTGGCTGAAGGACTAACTGACTGACTGAGTGACTGACTGACTGGACTGACTGACTGAGACTGAATGACTGAGTGCTTGACTGATTGACTGTCAGACTGACTGACTGACTTCGCAAAAGGGAAAAATAAAAAAAAAAGAATTATAAAATTAGAAAAAAATATTTGCATTAAAGATTTCCTTTCCGGCTGGGATTTGAACCCAGGGCGACACTCATGGAAGCAAAACGCTCTCGCCAATATACTATCGGATCTCTGTTGATCGGTGTCTTAATTATAATAAAAACAAAAAATGCACCTTAGTAATTATTGATCAAAAATCTTTGAAATCTAAAGGTCGAATGATTAAACTGACTCAGAATTTTCTTCCGTACATAAATAATCCATATTTGCAAAAGAAAGAAATTGAAAAAAAAAGAATCTTCAAATTAGAATTGAAATATATACATGGAAGATTTTCGTTCCGGCCGGGACTCGAACCCAGTACCACGCGCTTGGAACCCAACGGTCTAGCCATTAGGCTATCGGAGCTCTGTCGGTGGAAGTCTTAAATATAATAAAAACAAAAAATGCACCTTGGTAATTATTGATTCAAACACTTTGAAATTTACAGGTCGAATAATTAAACTGACTCAGAATTTTTCTCCCAACATAAATAATCAATATTCGCAAAAGAGAAAAATTAAAAAAAAAAGAAGAAGAAATTTCAAATTAGAAACTAAAAGTATACATTGAAGATTTTCGTTCAGGCTGGGACACGAACCCAGGGCCACTCGCTTGGAAGCCTAACACTCTAGCCATTAGTCTATGGGAGCTCTGTCGGTGGGAGTTTTAAATATAATAAAAACAAAAAATGCACCTTGGTAATTCTTTATTTAAACACTTTGAAATCTTCGTGTCGAAAAATTAAACTGACTCAGAATTTTCTTCCCTACATAAATAATCAATAATTGCAAAGGAAAGAAATTGAAAAAAAAAAGAATTTTCAAATTAGAAAAGAAATATATACATTGAAGATATTCGCTCCGGCTGGGACTCGAACCCAGGCCACTCGCTTGGAAGACCAGCGGTCTAGCCATTAGGCTATCGGAGTTCTGTCGAGCGGAGTCTTACTGCCTGACTGATACTGCCTGACTGACAGACTGACTCACTGATACTGACTGACTGACTAACTGCCTGACTGACTGAGACTGGACTGACTAACTGCCTGACTGACTGAGACTGGACTGACTGACTGACTGACTGACTGACTGACTGACTAACTGACTGACTGAGACTGACTGACTGACTGCTTGACTCTCTGACTGGCTATTTCACTGACTGACTGAATGACTAAATGACTGACTGACACTGACTGACTGACTGCTTGACTACCTGACTGACTGCTTGACTGACTAACTGACTGGACAGGACTGACCGACTGACTGACTGACAGACTGACTGAATAAGGATGACTGACAGACTGACTGAATAAGGCTGACTGACTGACTGACTGACAGACTGACTGAATAAGGCTGACCGACTGACTGACTGCCTGACTGACTGACTGACTGAATGACTGACTGACTGACTGACCGAGACTGACTGACTGAGACTGGACTGGACTGACTGACTGACTGACTGACTGAGACTGACTGACTGCTTTAGTGACTAACTGACTGCACAGGACTGACCGACTGACTGACTGACTGACTGCCTGACTGACTGACTGACTGAATGACTGACTGACTGAGACTAAATGACTGACTGCTTGACTGACTGGCTGAAGGACTAACTGACTGAGTGACTGACTGACTGGACTGATTGAGTGAGACTGAATGACTGAGTGCTTGACTGATTGACTGTCAGACTGACTGACTGACTTCGCAAAAGGGAAAAATAAAAAAAAAAGAATTATAAAATTAGAAAAAAATATTTGCATTAAAGATTTCCTTTCCGGCTGGGATTTGAACCCAGGGCGACACTCATGGAAGCAAAACGCTCTCGCCAATATACTATCGGATCTCTGTTGATCGGTGTCTTAATTATAATAAAAACAAAAAATGCACCTTAGTAATTATTGATCAAAAATCTTTGAAATCTAAAGGTCGAATGATTAAACTGACTCAGAATTTTCTTCCGTACATAAATAATCCATATTTGCAAAAGAAAGAAATTGAAAAAAAAAGAATCTTCAAATTAGAATTGAAATATATACATGGAAGATTTTCGTTCCGGCCGGGACTCGAACCCAGTACCACGCGCTTGGAACCCAACGGTCTAGCCATTAGGCTATCGGAGCTCTGTCGGTGGAAGTCTTAAATATAATAAAAACAAAAAATGCACCTTGGTAATTATTGATTCAAACACTTTGAAATTTACAGGTCGAATAATTAAACTGACTCAGAATTTTTCTCCCAACATAAATAATCAATATTCGCAAAAGAGAAAAATTAAAAAAAAAAGAAGAAGAAATTTCAAATTAGAAACTAAAAGTATACATTGAAGATTTTCGTTCAGGCTGGGACACGAACCCAGGGCCACTCGCTTGGAAGCCTAACACTCTAGCCATTAGTCTATGGGAGCTCTGTCGGTGGGAGTTTTAAATATAATAAAAACAAAAAATGCACCTTGGTAATTCTTTATTTAAACACTTTGAAATCTTCGTGTCGAAAAATTAAACTGACTCAGAATTTTCTTCCCTACATAAATAATCAATAATTGCAAAAAAAAGAAATTGAAAAAAAAAAGAATTTTCAAATTAGAAAAGAAATATATACATTGAAGATATTCGCTCCGGCTGGGACTCGAACCCAGGCCACTCGCTTGGAAGACCAGCGGTCTAGCCATTAGGCTATCGGAGTTCTGTCGAGCGGAGTCTTACTGCCTGACTGATACTGCCTGACTGACAGACTGACTCACTGATACTGACTGACTGACTAACTGCCTGACTGACTGAGACTGGACTGACTAACTGCCTGACTGACTGAGACTGGACTGACTGACTGACTGACTGACTGACTGACTGACTAACTGACTGACTGAGACTGACTGACTGACTGCTTGACTCTCTGACTGGCTATTTCACTGACTGACTGAATGACTAAATGACTGACTGACACTGACTGACTGACTGCTTGACTACCTGACTGACTGCTTGACTGACTAACTGACTGGACAGGACTGACCGACTGACTGACTGACAGACTGACTGAATAAGGATGACTGACAGACTGACTGAATAAGGCTGACTGACTGACTGACTGACAGACTGACTGAATAAGGCTGACCGACTGACTGACTGCCTGACTGACTGACTGACTGAATGACTGACTGACTGACTGACCGAGACTGACTGACTGAGACTGGACTGGACTGACTGACTGACTGACTGACTGAGACTGACTGACTGCTTTAGTGACTAACTGACTGCACAGGACTGACCGACTGACTGACTGACTGACTGCCTGACTGACTGACTGACTGAATGACTGACTGACTGAGACTAAATGACTGACTGCTTGACTGACTGGCTGAAGGACTAACTGACTGACTGAGTGACTGACTGACTGGACTGATTGAGTGAGACTGAATGACTGAGTGCTTGACTGATTGACTGTCAGACTGACTGACTGACTTCGCAAAAGGGAAAAATAAAAAAAAAAGAATTATAAAATTAGAAAAAAATATTTGCATTAAAGATTTCCTTTCCGGCTGGGATTTGAACCCAGGGCGACACTCATGGAAGCAAAACGCTCTCGCCAATATACTATCGGATCTCTGTTGATCGGTGTCTTAATTATAATAAAAACAAAAAATGCACCTTAGTAATTATTGATCTAAAATCTTTGAAATCTAAAGGTCGAATGATTAAACTGACTCAGAATTTTCTTCCGTACATAAATAATCCATATTTGCAAAAGAAAGAAATTGAAAAAAAAAAGAATCTTCAAATTAGAATTGAAATATATACATGGAAGATTTTCGTTCCGGCCGGGACTCGAACCCAGTACCACGCGCTTGGAACCCAACGGTCTAGCCATTAGGCTATCGGAGCTCTGTCGGTGGAAGTCTTAAATATAATAAAAACAAAAAATGCACCTTGGTAATTATTGATTCAAACACTTTGAAATTTACAGGTCGAATAATTAAACTGACTCAGAATTTTTCTCCCAACATAAATAATCAATATTCGCAAAAGAGAAAAATTAAAAAAAAAAGAAGAAGAAATTTCAAATTAGAAACTAAAAGTATACATTGAAGATTTTCGTTCAGGCTGGGACACGAACCCAGGGCCACTCGCTTGGAAGCCTAACACTCTAGCCATTAGTCTATGGGAGCTCTGTCGGTGGGAGTTTTAAATATAATAAAAACAAAAAATGCACCTTGGTAATTCTTTATTTAAACACTTTGAAATCTTCGTGTCGAAAAATTAAACTGACTCAGAATTTTCTTCCCTACATAAATAATCAATAATTGCAAAGGAAAGAAATTGAAAAAAAAAAGAATTTTCAAATTAGAAAAGAAATATATACATTGAAGATATTCGCTCCGGCTGGGACTCGAACCCAGGCCACTCGCTTGGAAGACCAGCGGTCTAGCCATTAGGCTATCGGAGTTCTGTCGAGCGGAGTCTTACTGCCTGACTGATACTGCCTGACTGACAGACTGACTCACTGATACTGACTGACTGACTCACTGACTGACCGAGACTGACTGACTAACTGCCTGACTGACTGAGACTGGACTGACTGACTGACTGACTGACTGACTGACTGAACTGACTAACTGACTGACTGAGACTGACTGACTGACTGCTTGACTCTCTGACTGGCTATTTCACTGACTGACTGAATGACTAAATGACTGACTGACACTGACTGACTGACTGCTTGACTACCTGACTGACTGCTTGACTGACTAACTGACTGGACAGGACTGACCGACTGACTGACTGACAGACTGACTGAATAAGGATGACTGACAGACTGACTGAATAAGGCTGACTGACTGACTGACTGACAGACTGACTGAATAAGGCTGACCGACTGACTGACTGCCTGACTGACTGACTGACTGAATGACTGACTGACTGACTGACCGAGACTGACTGACTGACTGACTGAGACTGGACTGGACTGACTGACTGACTGACTGACTGAGACTGACTGACTGCTTTAGTGACTAACTGACTGCACAGGACTGACCGACTGACTGACTGACTGACTGCCTGACTGACTGACTGACTGAATGACTGACTGACTGAGACTAAATGACTGACTGCTTGACTGACTGGCTGAAGGACTAACTGACTGACTGAGTGACTGACTGACTGGACTGATTGAGTGAGACTGAATGACTGAGTGCTTGACTGATTGACTGTCAGACTGACTGACTGACTTCGCAAAAGGGGAAAAATAAAAAAAAAAGAATTATAAAATTAGAAAAAAATATTTGCATTAAAGATTTCCTTTCCGGCTGGGATTTGAACCCAGGGCGACACTCATGGAAGCAAAACGCTCTCGCCAATATACTATCGGATCTCTGTTGCTCGGTGTCTTAATTATAATAAAAACAAAAAATGCACCTTAGTAATTATTGATCTAAAATCTTTGAAATCTAAAGGTCGAATGATTAAACTGACTCAGAATTTTCTTCCGTACATAAATAATCCATATTTGCAAAAGAAAGAAATTGAAAAAAAAAAGAATCTTCAAATTAGAAGAGAAATATATACATGGAAGATTTTCGTTCCGGCCGGGACTCGAACCCAGTTCCACGCGCTTGGAACCCAACGGTCTAGCCATTAGGCTATCGGAGCTCTGTCGATGGAAGTCTTAAATATAATAAAAACAAAAAATGCACCTTGGTAATTATTGATTCAAACACTTTGAAATTTACAGGTCGAATAATTAAACTGACTCAGAATTTTTCTCCCTACATAAATAATCAATATTCGCAAAAGAGAAAAATTAAAAAAAAAAGAAGAAGAAATTTCAAATTAGAAACTAAAAGTATACATTGAAGATTTTCTTTCAGGCTGGGACTCGAACCCAGGGCCACTGGCTTGGAAGCCTAACACTCTAGCCATTAGTCTATGGAAGCTCTGTCGGTGGGAGTTTTAAATATAATAAAAACAAAAAATGCACCTTGGTAATTGTTTATTTAAACACTTTGAAATCTTTGTGTCGAAAAATTAAACTGACTCAGAATTTTCTTCCCTACATAAATAATCAATAATTGCAAAGGAAAGAAATTGAAAAAAAAAGAATTTTCAAATTAGAAAAGAAATATATACATTGAAGATATTCGCTCCGGCTGGGACTCGAACCCAGGCCACTCGCTTGGAAGACCAGCGGTCTAGCCATTAGGATATCGGAGTTCTGTCGAGCGGAGTCTTACTGCCTGACTGATACTGCCTGACTGACAGACTGACTCACTGATACTGACTGACTGACTCACTGACTGACCGAGACTGACTGACTAACTGCCTGACTGACTGAGACTGGACTGACTGACTGACTGACTGACTAACTGACTGACTGAGACTGACTGACTGACTGCTTGACTCTCTGACTGGCTATTTCACTGACTGACTGAATGACTAAATGACTGACTGACACTGACTGACTGACTGCTTGACTACCTGACTGACTGCTTGACTGACTTACTGACTGGACAGGACTGACCGACTGACTGACTGACAGACTGACTGAATAAGGATGACTGACAGACTGACTGAATAAGGCTGACTGACTGACTGACTGAGAGACTGACTGAATAAGGCTGACCGACTGACTGACTGCCTGACTGACTGACTGACTGAATGACTGACTGACTGACTGACCGAGACTGACTGACTGACTGACTGAGACTGGACTGGACTGACTGACTGACTGACTGACTGAGACTGACTGACTGCTTTAGTGACTAACTGACTGCACAGGACTGACCGACTGACTGACTGACTGACTGCCTGACTGACTGACTGACTGAATGACTGACTGACTGAGACTAAAAGACTGACTGCTTGACTGACTGGCTGAAGGACTAACTGACTGACTGAGTGACTGACTGACTGGACTGACTGACTGAGACTGAATGACTGAGTGCTTGACTGATTGACTGTCAGACTGACTGACTGACTTCGCAAAAGGGAAAAATAAAAAAAAAGAATTATAAAATTAGAAAAAAATATTTGCATTTAAGATTTCCTTTCCGGCTGGGATTTGAACCCAGGGCGACACTCATGGAAGCCCAACGCTCTCGCCAATATACTATCGGATCTCTGTTGATCGGTGTCTTAATTATAATAAAAACAAAAAATGCACCTTAGTAATTATTGATCTAAAATCTTTGAAATCTAAAGGTCGAATGATTAAACTGACTCAGAATTTTCTTCCGTACATAAATAATCCATATTTGCAAAAGAAAGAAATTGAAAAAAAAAAGAATCTTCAAATTAGAAGAAAAATATATACATGGAAGCTTTTCGTTCCGGCCGGGACTCGAACCCAGTACCACGCGCTTGGAACCCAACGGTCTAGCCATTAGGCTATCGGAGCTCTGTCGATGGAAGTCTTAAATATAATAAAAACAAAAAATGCACCTTGGTAATTATTGATTCAAACACTTTGAAATTTACAGGTCGAATAATTAAACTGACTCAGAATTTTTCTCCCTACATAAATAATCAATATTCGCAAAAGAGAAAAATTTAAAAAAAAGAAGAAGAAATTTCAAATTAGAAACTAAAAGTATACATTGAAGATTTTCGTTCAGGCTGGGACTCGAACCCAGGGCCACTCGCTTGGAAGCCTAACACTCTAGCCATTAGTCTATGGGAGCTCTGTCGGTGGGAGTTTTAAATATAATAAAAACAAAAAATGCACCTTGGTAATTGTTTATTTAAACACTTTGAAATCTTCGTGTCGAAAAATTAAACTGACTCAGAATTTTCTTCCCTACATAAATAATCAATAATTGCAAAGGAAAGAAATTGAAAAAAAAAAGAATTTTCAAATTAGAAAAGAAATATATACATTGAAGATATTCGCTCCGGCTGGGACTCGAACCCAGGCCACTCGCTTGGAAGACCAGCGGTCTAGCCATTAGGCTATCGGAGTTCTGTCGAGCGGAGTCTTACTGCCTGACTGATACTGCCTGACTGACAGACTGACTCACTGACTGACTGATACTGACTGACTGACTCACTGACTGACCGAGACTGACTGACTAACTGCCTGACTGACTGAGACTGGACTGACTGACTGACTGACTGACTGACTGACTAACTGACTGACTGAGACTGACTGACTGACTGCTTGACTCTCTGACTGGCTATTTCACTGACTGACTGAATGACTAAAATACTGACTGACACTGACTGACTGACTGCTTGACTACCTGACTGACTGCTTGACTGACTAACTGACTGGACAGGACTGACCGACTGACTGACTGACAGACTGACTGAATAAGGATGACTGACAGACTGACTGAATAAGGCTGACTGACTGACTGACTGACAGACTGACTGAATAAGGCTGACCGACTGACTGACTGCCTGACTGACTGACTGACTGAATGACTGACTGACTGACTGACCGAGACTGACTGACTGACTGACTGAGACTGGACTGGACTGACTGACTGACTGACTGACTGAGACTGACTGCTTTAGTGACTAACTGACTTTACAGGACTGACCGACTGACTGACTGACTGACTGCCTGACTGACTGACTGACTGAATGACTGACTGACTGAGACTAAATGACTGACTGCTTGACTGACTGGCTGAAGGACTAACTGACTGACTGAGTGACTGACTGACTGGACTGACTGACTGAGACTGAATGACTGAGTGCTTGACTGATTGACTGTCAGACTGACTGACTGACTTCGCAAAAGGGAAAAATAAAAAAAAAAGAATTATAAAATTAGAAAAAAATATTTGCATTTAAGATTTCCTTTCCGGCTGGGATTTGAACCCAGGGCGACACTCATTTAAGCCCAACGCTCTCGCCAATATACTATCGGATCTCTGTTGATCGGTGTCTTAATTATAATAAAAACAAAAAATGCACCTTAGTAATTATTGATCTAAAATCTTTGAAATCTAAAGGTCGAATGATTAAACTGACTCAGAATTTTCTTCCGTACATAAATAATCCATATTTGCAAAAGAAAGAAATTGAAAAAAAAAAGAATCTTCAAATTAGAAGAGAAATATATACATGGAAGATTTTCGTTCCGGCCGGGACTCGAACCCAGTTCCACGCGCTTGGAACCCAACGGTCTAGCCATTAGGCTATCGGAGCTCTGTCGATGGAAGTCTTAAATATAATAAAAACAAAAAATGCACCTTGGTAATTATTGATTCAAACACTTTGAAATTTACAGGTCGAATAATTAAACTGACTCAGAATTTTTCTCCCTACATAAATAATCAATATTCGCAAAAGAGAAAAATTAAAAAAAAAAGAAGAAGAAATTTCAAATTAGAAACTAAAAGTATACATTGAAGATTTTCTTTCAGGCTGGGACTCGAACCCAGGGCCACTGGCTTGGAAGCCTAACACTCTAGCCATTAGTCTATGGAAGCTCTGTCGGTGGGAGTTTTAAATATAATAAAAACAAAAAATGCACCTTGGTAATTGTTTATTTAAACACTTTGAAATCTTCGTGTCGAAAAATTAAACTGACTCAGAATTTTCTTCCCTACATAAATAATCAATAATTGCAAAGGAAAGAAATTGAAAAAAAAAAAGAATTTTCAAATTAGAAAAGAAATATATACATTGAAGATATTCGCTCCGGCTGGGACTCGAACCCAGGCCACTCGCTTGGAAGACCAGCGGTCTAGCCATTAGGATATCGGAGTTCTGTCGAGCGGAGTCTTACTGCCTGACTGATACTGCCTGACTGACAGACTGACTCACTGATACTGACTGACTGACTCACTGACTGACCGAGACTGACTGACTAACTGCCTGACTGACTGAGACTGGACTGACTGACTGACTGACTGACTGACTGACTGACTAACTGACTGACTGAGACTGACTGACTGACTGCTTGACTCTCTGACTGGCTATTTCACTGACTGACTGAATGACTAAATGACTGACTGACACTGACTGACTGACTGCTTGACTACCTGACTGACTGCTTGACTGACTTACTGACTGGACAGGACTGACCGACTGACTGACTGACAGACTGACTGAATAAGGATGACTGACAGACTGACTGAATAAGGCTGACTGACTGACTGACTGACAGACTGACTGAATAAGGCTGACCGACTGACTGACTGCCTGACTGACTGACTGACTGAATGACTGACTGACTGACTGACTGACCGAGACTGACTGACTGACTGACTGAGACTGGACTGGACTGACTGACTGACTGACTGACTGAGACTGACTGACTGCTTTAGTGACTAACTGACTGCACAGGACTGACCGACTGACTGACTGACTGACTGCCTGACTGACTGACTGACTGAATGACTGACTGACTGAGACTAAATGACTGACTGCTTGACTGACTGGCTGAAGGACTAACTGACTGACTGAGTGACTGACTGACTGGACTGACTGACTGAGACTGAATGACTGAGTGCTTGACTGATTGACTGTCAGACTGACTGACTGACTTCGCAAAAGGGAAAAATAAAAAAAAAAGAATTATAAAATTAGAAAAAAATATTTGCATTTAAGATTTCCTTTCCGGCTGGGATTTGAACCCAGGGCGACACTCATGGAAGCCCAACGCTCTCGCCAATATACTATCGGATCTCTGTTGATCGGTGTCTTAATTATAATAAAAACAAAAAATGCACCTTAGTAATTATTGATCTAAAATCTTTGAAATCTAAAGGTCGAATGATTAAACTGACTCAGAATTTTCTTCCGTACATAAATAATCCATATTTGCAAAAGAAAGAAATTGAAAAAAAAAAAGAATCTTCAAATTAGAAGAAAAATATATACATGGAAGCTTTTCGTTCCGGCCGGGACTCGAACCCAGTACCACGCGCTTGGAACCCAACGGTCTAGCCATTAGGCTATCGGAGCTCTGTCGATGGAAGTCTTAAATATAATAAAAACAAAAAATGCACCTTGGTAATTATTGATTCAAACACTTTGAAATTTATAGGTCGAATAATTAAACTGACTCAGAATTTTTCTCCCTACATAAATAATCAATATTCGCAAAAGAGAAAAATTAAAAAAAAAAGAAGAAGAAATTTCAAATTAGAAACTAAAAGTATACATTGAAGATTTTCGTTCAGGCTGGGACTCGAACCCAGGGCCACTCGCTTGGAAGCCTAACACCCTAGCCATTAGTCTGTGGGAGCTCTGTCGGTGGGAGTTTTAAATATAATAAAAACAAAAAATGCACCTTGGTAATTGTTTATTTAAACACTTTGAAATCTTCGTGTCGAAAAATTAAACTGACTCAGAATTTTCTTCCCTACATAAATAATCAATAATTGCAAAGGAAAAAAATTGAAAAAAAAAAGAATTTTCAAATTAGAAAAGAAATATATACATTGAAGATATTCGCTCCGGCTGGGACTCGAACCCAGGCCACTCGCTTGGAAGACCAGCGGTCTAGCCATTAGGCTATCGGAGTTCTGTCGAGCGGAGTCTTACTGCCTGACTGATACTGCCTGACTGACAGACTGACTCACTGACTGACTGATACTGACTGACTGACTCACTGACTGACCGAGACTGACTGACTAACTGCCTGACTGACTGAGACTGGACTGACTGACTGACTGACTGACTGACTGACTAACTGACTGACTGAGACTGACTGACTGACTGCTTGACTCTCTGACTGGCTATTTCACTGACTGACTGAATGACTAAATGACTGACTGACACTGACTGACTGACTGCTTGACTACCTGACTGACTGCTTGACTGACTAACTGACTGGACAGGACTGACCGACTGACTGACTGACAGACTGACTGAATAAGGCTGACTGACTGACTGACTGACAGACTGACTGAATAAGGCTGACCGACTGACTGACTGCCTGACTGACTGACTGACTGAATGACTGACTGACTGACTGACCGAGACTGACTGACTGACTGACTGAGACTGGACTGGACTGACTGACTGACTGACTGACTGCTTTAGTGACTAACTGACTGCACAGGACTGAACGACAGACTGACTGACTGACTGCCTGATTGACTGACTGACTGAATGACTGACTGACTGAGACTAAATGACTGACTGCTTGACTGACTGGCTGAAGGACTAACTGACTGACTGAGTGACTGACTGACTGGACTGACTGACTGAGACTGAATGACTGAGTGCTTGACTGATTGACTGTCAGACTGACTGACTGACTTCGCAAAAGGGAAAAATAAAAAAAAAGAATTATAAAATTAGAAAAAAATATTTGCATTTAAGATTTCCTTTCCGGCTGGGATTTGAACCCAGGGCGACACTCATGGAAGCCCAACGCTCTCGCCAATATACTATCGGATCTCTGTTGATCAGTGTCTTAATTATAATAAAAACAAAAAATGCACCTTAGTAATTATTGATCTAAAATCTTTGAAATCTAAAGGTCGAATGATTAAACTGACTCAGAATTTTCTTCCGTACATAAATAATCCATATTTGCAAAAGAAAGAAATTAAAAAAAAAAAAGAATCTTCAAATTAGAAGAGAAATATATACATGGAAGATTTTCGTTCCGGCCGGGACTCGAACCCAGTACCACGCGCTTGGAACCCAACGGTCTAGCCATTAGGCTATCGGAGCTCTGTCGATGGAAGTCTTAAATATAATAAAAACAGAAAATGCACCTTGGTAATTATTGATTCAAACACTTTGAAATTTACAGGTCGAATAATTAAACTGACTCAGAATTTTTCTCCCTACATAAATAATCAATATTCGCAAAAGAGAAAAATTAAAAAAAAAAGAAGAAGAAATTTCAAATTAGAAACTAAAAGTATACATTGAAGATTTTCGTTCAGGCTGGGACTCGAACCCAGGGCCACTCGCTTGGAAGCCTAACACTCTAGCTATTAGTCTATGGGAGCTCTGTCGGTGGGAGTTTTAAATATAATAAAAACAAAAAATGCACCTTGGTAATTGTTTATTTAAACACTTTGAAATCTTCGTGTCGAAAAATTAAACTGACTCAGAATTTTCTTCCCTACATAAATAATCAATAATTGCAAAGGAAAGAAATTGAAAAAAAAAAGAATTTTCAAATTAGAAAAGAAATATATACATTGAAGATATTCGCTCCGGCTGGGACTCGAACCCAGGCCACTCGCTTGGAAGACCAACGGTCTAGCCATTAGGCTATCGGAGTTCTGTCGAGCGGAGTCTTACTGCCTGACTGATACTGCCTGACTGACAGACTGACTCACTGATACTGACTGACTGACTCACTGACTGACCGAGACTGACTGACTAACTGCCTGACTGACTGAGACTGGACTGACTGACTGACTGACTGACTGACTAACTGACTGACTGAGACTGACTGACTGACTGCTTGACTCTCTGACTGGCTATTTCACTGACTGACTGAATGACTAAATGACTGACTGACACTGACTGACTGACTGCTTGACTACCTGACTGACTGCTTGACTGACTAACTGACTGGGCAGGACTGACCGACTGACTGACTGACAGACTGACTGAATAAGGATGACTGACAGACTGACTGAATAAGGCTGACTGACTGACTGACTGACAGACTGACTGAATAAGGCTGACTGACTGCCTGACTGACTGACTGACTGAATGACTGACTGACTGACTGACCGAGACTGACTGACTGACTGACTGAGACTGGACTGGACTGACTGACTGACTGACTGACTGACTGAGACTGACTGACTGCTTTAGTGACTAACTGACTGCACAGGACTGACCGACTGACTGACTGACTGACTGCCTGACTGACTGACTGACTGAATGACTGACTGACTGAGACTAAATGACTGACTGCTTGACTGACTGGCTGAAGGACTAACTGACTGACTGAGTGACTGACTGACTGGACTGACTGACTGAGACTGAATGACTGAGTGCTTGACTGATTGACTGTCAGACTGACTGACTGACTTCGCAAAAGGGAAAAATAAAAAAAAAGAATTATAAAATTAGAAAAAAGTATTTGCATTTAAGATTTCCTTTCCGGCTGGGATTTGAACCCAGGGCGACACTCATGGAAGCCCAACGCTCTCGCCAATATACTATCGGATCTCTGTTGATCGGTGTCTTAATTATAATAAAAACAAAAAATGCACCTTAGTAATTATTGATCTAAAATCTTTGAAATCTAAAGGTCGAATGATTAAACTGACTCAGAATTTTCTTCCGTACATAAATAATCCATATTTGCAAAAGAAAGAAATTGAAAAAAAAAAGAATCTTCAAATTAGAAGAGAAATATATACATGGAAGATTTTCGTTCCGGCCGGGACTCGAACCCAGTACCACGCGCTTGGAACCCAACGGTCTAGCCATTAGGCTATCGGAGCGCTGTCGATGGAAGTCTTAAATATAATAAAAACAAAAAATGCACCTTGGTAATTATTGATTCAAACACTTTGAAATTTACAGGTCGAATAATTAAACTGACTCAGAATTTTTCTCCCTACATAAATAATCAATATTCGCAAAAGAGAAAAATTAAAAAAAAAGAAGAAGAAATTTCAAATTAGAAACTAAAAGTATACATTGAAGATTTTCGTTCAGGCTGGGACTCGAACCCAGGGCCACTCGCTTGGAAGCCTAACACTCTAGCCATTAGTCTATGGCAGCTCTGTCGGTGGGAGTTTTAAATATAATAAAAACAAAAAATGCACCTTGGTAATTGTTTATTTAAACACTTTGAAATCTTCGTGTCGAAAAATTAAACTGACTCAGAATTTTCTTCCCTACATAAATAATCAATAATTGCAAAGGAAAGAAATTGAAAAAAAAAAGAATTTTCAAATTAGAAAAGAAATATATACATTGAAGATATTCGCTCCGGCTGGGACTCGAACCCAGGCCACTCGCTTGGAAGACCAGCGGTCTAGCCATTAGGCTATCGAAGTTCTGTCGAGCGGAGTCTTACTGCCTGACTGATACTGCCTGACTGACAGACTGACTCACTGACTGACTGATACTGACTGACTGACTCACTGACTGACCGAGACTGACTGACTAACTGCCTGACTGACTGAGACTGGACTGACTGACTGACTGACTGACTGACTAACTGACTGACTGAGACTGACTGACTGACTGCTTGACTCTCTGACTGGCTATTTCACTGACTGACTGAATGACTAAATGACTGACTGACACTGACTGACTGACTGCTTGACTACCTGACTGACTGCTTGACTGACTAACTGACTGGACAGGACTGACCGACTGACTGACTGACAGACTGACTGAATAAGGCTGACTGACTGACTGACTGACAGACTGACTGAATAAGGCTGACCGACTGACTGACTGCCTGACTGACTGACTGACTGAATGACTGACTGACTGACTGACCGAGACTGACTGACTGACTGAATGAGACTGGACTGGACTGACTGACTGACTGACTGACTGAGACTGACTGACTGCTTTAGTGACTAACTGACTGCACAGGACTGAACGACTGACTGACTGACTGACTGCCTGATTGACTGACTGACTGAATGACTGACTGACTGAGACTAAATGACTGACTGCTTGACTGACTGGCTGAAGGACTAACTGACTGACTGAGTGACTGACTGACTGGACTGACTGACTGAGACTGAATGACTGAGTGCTTGACTGATTGACTGTCAGACTGACTGACTGACTTCGCAAAAGGGAAAAATTAAAAAAAAAGAATTATAAAATTAGAAAAAAATATTTGCATTTAAGATTTCCTTTCCGGCAGGGATTTGAACCCAGGGCGACACTCATGGAAGCCCAACGCTCTCGCCAATATACTATCGGATCTCTGTTGATCGGTGTCTTAATTATAATAAAAACAAAAAATGCACCTTAGTAATTATTCATCTAAAATCTTTGAAATCTAAAGGTCGAATGATTAAACTGACTCAGAATTTTCTTCCGTACATAAATAATCCATATTTGCAAAAGAAAGAAATTGAAAAAAAAAAGAATCTTCAAATTAGAAGAGAAATATATACATGGAAGATTTTCGTTCCGGCCGGGACTCGAACCCAGTACCACGCGCTTGGAACCCAACGGTCTAGCCATTAGGCTATCGGAGCTCTGTCGATGGAAGTCTTAAATATAATAAAAACAAAAAATGCACCTTGGTAATTATTGATTCAAACACTTTGAAATTTACAGGTCGAATAATTAAACTGACTCAGAATTTTTCTCCCTACATAAATAATCAATATTCGCAAAAGAGAAAAATTAAAAGAAAAAGAAGAAGAAATTTCAAATTAGAAACTAAAAGTATACATTGATGATTTTCGTTCAGGCTGGGACTCGAACCCAGGGCCACTCGCTTGGAAGCCTAACACTCTAGCCATTAGTCTATGGGAGCTCTGTCGGTGGGAGTTTTAAATATAATAAAAACAAAAAATGCACCATGGTAATTGTTTATTTAAACACTTTGAAATCTTTGTGTCGAAAAATTAAACTGACTCAGAATTTTCTTCCCTACATAAATAATCAATAATTGCAAAGGAAAGAAATTGAAAAAAAAAAGAATTTTCAAATTAGAAAAGAAATATATACATTGAAGATATTCGCTCCGGCTGGGACTTGAACCCAGGCCACTCGCTTGGAAGACCAGCGGTCTAGCCATTAGGCTATCGGAGTTCTGTCGAGCGGAGTCTTACTGCCTGACTGATACTGCCTGACTGACAGACTGACTCACTGATACTGACTGACTGACTCACTGACTGACCGAGACTGACTGACTAACTGCCTGACTGACTGAGACTGGACTGACTGACTGACTGACTGACTGACTGACTAACTGACTGACTAAGACTGACTGACTGACTGCTTGACTCTCTGACTGGCTATTTCACTGACTGACTGAATGACTAAATGACTGACTGACACTGACTGACTGACTGCTTGACTACCTGACTGACTGCTTGACTGACTAACTGACTGGGCAGGACTGACCGACTGACTGACTGACAGACTGACTGAATAAGGATGACTGACAGACTGACTGAATAAGGCTGACTGACTGACTGACTGACAGACTGACTGAAAAAGGCTGACCGACTGACTGACTGCCTGACTGAATGACTGACTGAATGACTGACTGACTGACTGACCGAGACTGACTGACTGAGACTGGACTGGACTGACTGACTGACTGACTGACTGAGACTGACTGACTGCTTTAGTGACTAACTGACTGCACAGGACTGACCGACTGACTGACTGACTGACTGCCTGACTGACTGACTGACTGAATGACTGACTGACTGAGACTAAATGACTGACTGCTTGACTGACTGGCTGAAGGACTAACTGACTGACTGAGTGACTGACTGACTGGACTGACTGACTGAGACTGAATGACTGAGTGCTTGACTGATTGACTGTCAGACTGACTGACTGACTTCGCAAAAGGGAAAAATAAAAAAAAAAGAATTATAAAATTAGAAAAAAATATTTGCATTTAAGATTTCCTTTCCGGCTGGGATTTGAACCCAGGGCGACACTCATGGAAGCCCAACGCTCTCGCCAATATACTATCGGATCTCTGTTGATCGGTGTCTTAATTATAATAAAAACAAAAAATGCACCTTAGTAATTATTGATCTAAAATCTTTGAAATCTAAAGGTCGAATGATTAAACTGACTCAGAATTTTCTTCCGTACATAAATAATCCATATTTGCAAAAGAAAGAAATTGAAAAAAAAAGAATCTTCAAATTAGAAGAGAAATATATACATGGAAGCTTTTCGTTCCGGCTGGGACTCGAACCCAGTACCACGCGCTTGGAACCCAACGGTCTAGCCATTAGGCTATCGGAGCTCTGTCGATGGAAGTCTTAAATATAATAAAAACAAAAAATGCACCTTGGTAATTATTGATTCAAACACTTTGAAATTTACAGGTCGAATAATTAAACTGACTCAGAATTTTTCTCCCTACATAAATAATCAATATTCGCAAAAGAGAAAAATTAAAAAAAAAGAAGAAGAAATTTCAAATTAGAAACTAAAAGTATACATTGAAGATTTTCGTTCAGGCTGGGACTCGAACCCAGGGCCACTCGCTTGGAAGCCTAACACTCTAGCCATTAGTCTATGGGAGCTCTGTCGGTGGGAGTTTTAAATATAATAAAAACAAAAAATGCACCTTGGTAATTGTTTATTTAAACACTTTGAAATCTTTGTGTCGAAAAATTAAACTGACTCAGAATTTTCTTCCCTACATAAATAATCAATAATTGCAAAGGAAAGAAATTGAAAAAAAAAGAATTTTCAAATTAGAAAAGAAATATATACATTGAAGATATTCGCTCCGGCTGGGACTCGAACCCAGGCCACTCGCTTGGAAGACCAGCGGTCTAGCCATTAGGCTATCGGAGTTCTGTCGAGCGGAGTCTTACTGCCTGACTGATACTGCCTGACTGACAGACTGACTCACTGACTGACTGATACTGACTGACTGACTCACTGACTGACCGAGACTGACTGACTAACTGCCTGACTGACTGAGACTGGACTGACTGACTGACTGACTGACTGACTGACTAACTGACTGACTGAGACTGACTGCTTGACTCTCTGACTGGCTATTTCACTGACTGACTGAATGACTAAATGACTGACTGACACTGACTGACTGACTGCTTGACTACCTGACTGACTGCTTGACTGACTAACTGACTGGACAGGACTGACCGACTGACTGACTGACAGACTGACTGAATAAGGATGACTGACAGACTGACTGAATAAGGCTGACTGACTGACTGACTGACAGACTGACTGAATAAGGCTGTCCGACTGACTGACTGCCTGACTGACTGACTGACTGAATGACTGACTGACTGACTGACCGAGACTGACTGACTGAGACTGGACTGGACTGACTGACTGACTGACTGACTGAGACTGACTGACTGCTTTAGTGACTAACTGACTGCACAGGACTGACCGACTGACTGACTGACTGACTGCCTGACTGACTGACTGACTGAATGACTGACTGACTGAGACTAAATGACTGACTGCTTGACTGACTGGCTGAAGGACTAACTGACTGACTGAGTGACTGACTGACTGGACTGACTGACTGAGACTGAATGACTGAGTGCTTGACTGATTGACTGTCAGACTGACTGACTGACTTCGCAAATGGGAAAAATAAAAAAAAAAGAATTATAAAATTAGAAAAAAATATTTGCATTTAAGATTTCCTTTCCGGCTGGGATTTGAACCCAGGGCGACACTCATGGAAGCCCAACGCTCTCGCCAATATACTATCGGATCTCTGATGATCGGTGTCTTAATTATAATAAAAACAAAAAATGCACCTTAGTAATTATTGATCTAAAATCTTTGAAATCTAAAGGTCGAATGATTAAACTGACTCAGAATTTTCTTCCGTACATAAATAATCCATATTTGCAAAAGAAAGAAATTGAAAAAAAAAGAATCTTCAAATTAGAAGAGAAATATATACATGGAAGCTTTTCGTTCCGGCTGGGACTCGAACCCAGTACCACGCGCTTGGAACCCAACGGTCTAGCCATTAGGCTATCGGAGCTCTGTCGATGGAAGTCTTAAATATAATAAAAACAAAAAATGCACCTTGGTAATTATTGATTCAAACACTTTGAAATTTACAGGTCGAATAATTAAACTGACTCAGAATTTTTCTCCCTACATAAATAATCAATATTCGCAAAAGAGAAAAATTAAAAAAAAAGAAGAAGAAATTTCAAATTAGAAACTAAAAGTATACATTGAAGATTTTCGTTCAAGCTGGGACTCGAACCCAGGGCCACTCGCTTGGAAGCCTAACACTCTAGCCATTAGTCTATGGGAGCTCTGTCGGTGGGAGTTTTAAATATAATAAAAACAAAAAATGCACCTTGGTAATTGTTTATTTAAACACTTTGAAATCTTTGTGTCGAAAAATTAAACTGACTCAGAATTTTCTTCCCTACATAAATAATCAATAATTGCAAAGGAAAGAAATTGAAAAAAAAAGAATTTTCAAATTAGAAAAGAAATATATACATTGAAGATATTCGCTCCGGCTGGGACTCGAACCCAGGCCACTCGCTTGGAAGACCAGCGGTCTAGCCATTAGGCTATCGGAGTTCTGTCGAGCGGAGTCTTACTGCCTGACTGATACTGCCTGACTGACAGACTGACTCACTGACTGACTGATACTGACTGACTGACTCACTGACTGACCGAGACTGACTGACTAACTGCCTGACTGACTGAGACTGGACTGACTGACTGACTGACTGACTGACTGACTAACTGACTGACTGAGACTGACTGACTGACTGCTTGACTCTCTGACTGGCTATTTCACTGACTGACTGAATGACTAAATGACTGACTGACACTGACTGACTGACTGCTTGACTACCTGACTGACTGCTTGACTGACTAACTGACTGGACAGGACTGACCGACTGACTGACTGACAGACTGACTGAATAAGGATGACTGACAGACTGACTGAATAAGGCTGACTGACTGACTGACTGACAGACTGACTGAATAAGGCTGACCGACTGACTGACTGCCTGACTGACTGACTGACTGAATGACTGACTGACTGACTGACCGAGACTGACTGACTGAGACTGGACTGGACTGACTGACTGACTGACTGACTGAGACTGACTGACTGCTTTAGTGACTAACTGACTGCACAGGACTGACCGACTGACTGACTGACTGACTGACTGACTGACTGACTGACTGAATGACTGACTGACTGAGACTAAATGACTGACTGCTTGACTGACTGGCTGAGGGACTAACTGACTGACTGAGTGACTGACTGACTGGACTGACTGACTGAGACTGAATGACTGAGTGCTTGACTGATTGACTGTCAGACTGACTGACTGACTTCGCAAATGGGAAAAATAAAAAAAAAAGAATTATAAAATTAGAAAAAAATATTTGCATTTAAGATTTTCTTTCCGGCTGGGATTTGAACCCAGGGCGACACTCATGGAAGCCCAACGCTCTCGCCAATATACTATCGGATCTCTGTTGATCGGTGTCTTAATTATAATAAAAACAAAAAATGCACCTTAGTAATTATTGATCTAAAATCTTTGAAATCTAAAGGTCGAATGATTAAACTGACTCAGAATTTTCTTCCGTACATAAATAATCCATATTTGCAAAAGAAAGAAATTGAAAAAAAAAAGAATCTTCAAATTAGAAGAGAAATATATACATGGAAGATTTTCGTTCCGGCCGGGACTCGAACCCAGTACCACGCGCTTGGAACCCAACGGTCTAGCCATTAGGCTATCGGAGCTCTGTCGATGGAAGTCTTAAATATAATAAAAACAAAAAATGCACCTTGGTAATTATTGATTCAAACACTTTGAAATTTACAGGTCGAATAATTAAACTGACTCAGAATTTTTCTCCCTACATAAATAATCAATATTCGCAAAAGAGAAAAATAAAAAAAAAAGAAGAAGAAATTTCAAATTAGAAACTAAAAGTATACATTGAAGATTTACGTTCAGGCTGGGACTCGAACCCAGGGCCACTCGCTTGGAAGCCTAACACTCTAGCCATTAGTCTATGGGAGCTCTGTCGGTGGGAGTTTTAAATATAATAAAAACAAAAAATGCACTTTGGTAATTGTTTATTTAAACACTTTGAAATCTTCGTGTCGAAAAATTAAACTGACTCAGAATTTTCTTCCCTACATAAATAATCAATAATTGCAAAGGAAAGAAATTGAAAAAAAAAAGGAATTTTCAAATTAGAAAAGAAATTTATACATTGAAGATATTCGCTCCGGCTGGGACTCGAACCCAGGCCACTCGCTTGGAAGACCAGCGGTCTAGCCATTAGGCTATCGGAGTTCTGTCGAGCGGAGTCTTACTGCCTGACTGATACTGCCTGACTGACAGACTGACTCACTGACTGACTGATACTGACTGACTGACTCACTGACTGACCGAGACTGACTGACTAACTGCCTGACTGACTGAGACTGGACTCACTGACTGACTGACTGACTGACTGACTAACTGACTGACTGAGACTGACTGACTGACTGCTTGACTCTCTGACTGGCTATTTCACTGACTGACTATTTCACTGACTGACTGAATGACTAAATGACTGACTGACACTGACTGACTGACTGCTTGACTACCTGACTGACTGCTTGACTGACTAACTGACTGGACAGGACTGACCGACTGACTGACTGACAGACTGACTGAATAAGGATGACTGACAGACTGACTGAATAAGGCTGACTGACTGACTGACTGACAGACTGACTGAATAAGGCTGACCGACTGACTGACTGACTGACTGAATGACTGACTGACTGACTGACCGAGACTGACTGACTGACTGACTGAGACTGGACTGGACTGACTGACTGACTGACTGACTGAGACTGACTGACTGCTTTAGTGACTAACTGACTGCACAGGACTGACCGACTGACTGACTGACTGACTGCCTGACTGACTGACTGACTGAATGACTGACTGACTGAGACTAAATGACTGACTGCTTGACTGACTGGCTGAAGGACTAACTGACTGACTGACTGGACTGACTGACTGAGACTGAATGACTGAGTGCTTGACTGATTGACTGTCAGACTGACTGACTGACTTCGCAAAAGGGAAAAATAAAAAAAAAAGAATTATAAAATTAGAAAAAAATATTTGCATTTAAGATTTCCTTTCCGGCTGGGATTTGAACCCAGGGCGACACTCATGGAAGCCCAACGCTCTCGCCAATATACTATCGGATCTCTGTTGATCGGTGTCTTAATTATACTAAAAACAAAAAATGCACCTTAGTAATTATTGATCTAAAATCTTTGAAATCTAAAGGTCGAATGATTAAACTGACTCAGAATTTTCTTCCGTACATAAATAATCCATATTTGCAAAAGAAAGAAATTGAAAAAAAAAAGAATCTTCAAATTAGAAGAGAAATATATACATGGAAGATTTTCGGTCCGGCCGGGACTCGAACCCAGTACCACGCGCTTGGAACCCAACGGTCTAGCCATTAGGCTATCGGAGCTCTGTCCATGGAAGTCTTAAATATAATAAAAACAAAAAATACACCTTGGTAATTATTGATTCAAACACTTTGAAATTTACAGGTCGAATAATTAAACTGACTCAGAATTTTTCTCCCTACATAAATAATCAATATTCGCAAAAGAGAAAAATTAAAAAAAAAGAAGAAGAAATTTCAAATTAGAAACTAAAAGTATACATTGAAGATTTTCGTTCAGGCTGGGACTCGAACCCAGGGCCACTCGCTTGGAAGCCTAACACTCTAGCCATTAGTCTATGGGAGCTCTGTCGGTGGGAGTTTTAAATATAATAAAAACAAAAAATGCACCTTGGTAATTGTTTATTTAAACACTTTGAAATCTTCGTGTCGAAAAATTAAACTGACTCAGAATTTTCTTCCCTACATAAATAATCAATAATTGCAAAGGAAAGAAATTGAAAAAAAAAGAATTTTCAAATTAGAAAAGAAATATATACATTGAAGATATTCGCTCCGGCTGGGACTCGAACCCAGGCCACTCGCTTGGAAGACCAGCGGTCTAGCCATTAGGCTATCGGAGTTCTGTCGAGCGGAGTCTTACTGCCTGAATGATACTGCCTGACTGACAGACTGACTCACTGACTGACCGAGACTGACTGACTAACTGCTTGAATGACTGAGACTGGACTGACTGACTGACTGACTGACTGACTGACTAACTGACTGACTGAGACTGACTGACTGACTGCTTGACTCTCTGACTGGCTATTTCACTGACTGACTGAATGACTGACTGACACTGACTGACTGACTGCTTGACTACCTGACTGACTGCTTGACTGACTAACTGACTGGACAGGACTGACCGACTGACTGACTGACAGACTTACTGAATAAGGCTGACTGACTGACTGACTGACAGACTGACTGAATAAGGCTGACCGACTGACTGACTGCCTGACTGACTGACTGACTGAATGACTGACTGACTGAGACTGGACTGGACTGACTGACTGACTGACTGACTGAGACTGACTGACTGCTTTAGTGACTAACTGACTGCACAGGACTGACCGACTGACTGACTGACTGACTGCCTGACTGACTGACTGACTGAATGACTGACTGACTGAGACTAAATGACTGACTGCTTGACTGACTGGCTGAAGGACTAACTGACTGACTGAGTGACTGACTGACTGGACTGACTGACTGAGACTGAATGACTGAGTGCTTGACTGATTGACTGTCAGACTGACTGACTGACTTCGCAAAAGGGAAAAATAAAAAAAAAAGAATTATAAAATTAGAAAATATATTTGCATTTAAGATTTCCTTTCCGGCTGGGATTTGAACCCAGGGCGACACTCATGGAAGCCCAACGCTCTCGCCAATATACTATCGGATCTCTGTTGATCGGTGTCTTAATTATAATAAAAACAAAAAATGCACCTTAGTAATTATTGATCTAAAATCTTTGAAATCTAAAGGTCGAATGATTAAACTGACTCAGAATTTTCTTCCGTACATAAATAATCCATATTTGCAAAAGAAAGAAATTGAAAAAAAAAGAATCTTCAAATTAGAAGAGAAATATATACATGGAAGATTTTCGTTCCGGCCGGGACTCGAACCCAGTACCACGCGCTTGGAACCCAACGGTCTAGCCATTAGGCTATCGGAGCTCTGTCGATGGAAGTCTTAAATATAATAAAAACAAAAAATGCACCTTGGTAATTGTTTATTTAAACACTTTGAAATCTTCGTGTCGAAAAATTAAACTGACTCAGAATTTTCTTCCCTACATAAATAATCAATATTCGCAAAAGAGAAAAATTAAAAAAAAAGAAGAAGAAATTTCAAATTAGAAACTAAAAGTATACATTGAAGATTTTCGTTCAGGCTGGGACTCGAACCCAGGGCCACTCGCTTGGAAGCCTAACACTCTAGCCATTAGTCTATGGGAGCTCTGTCGGTGGGAGTTTTAAATATAATAAAAACAAAAAATGCACCTTGGTAATTGTTTATTTAAACACTTTGAAATCTTCGTGTCGAAAAATTAAACTGACTCAGAATTTTCTTCCCTACATAAATAATCAATAATTGCAAAGGAAAGAAATTGAAAAAAAAAGAATTTTCAAATTAGAAAAGAAATATATACATTGAAGATATTCGCTCCGGCTGGGACTCGAACCCAGGCCACTCGCTTGGAAGACCAGCGGTCTAGCCATTAGGCTATCGGAGTTCTGTCGAGCGGAGTCTTACTGCCTGAATGATACTGCCTGACTGACAGACTGACTCACTGACTGACCGAGACTGACTGACTAACTGCTTGAATGACTGAGACTGGACTGACTGACTGACTGACTGACTGACTGACTAACTGACTGACTGAGACTGACTGACTGACTGCTTGACTCTCTGACTGGCTATTTCACTGACTGACTGAATGACTGACTGACACTGACTGACTGACTGCTTGACTACCTGACTGACTGCTTGACTGACTAACTGACTGGACAGGACTGACCGACTGACTGACTGACAGACTTACTGAATAAGGCTGACTGACTGACTGACTGACAGACTGACTGAATAAGGCTGACCGACTGACTGACTGCCTGACTGACTGACTGACTGAATGACTGACTGACTGACTGACCGAGACTGACTGACTGACTGACTGAGACTGGACTGGACTGACTGACTGACTGACTGACTGAGACTGACTGACTGCTTTAGTGACTAACTGACTGCACAGGACTGACCGACTGACTGACTGACTGACTGCCTGACAAACTGACTGACTGAATGACTGACTGACTGAGACTAAATGACTGACTGCTTGACTGACTGGCTGAAGGACTAACTGACTGACTGAGTGACTGACTGACTGGACTGACTGACTGAGACTGAATGACTGAGTGCTTGACTGATTGACTGTCAGACTGACTGACTGACTTCGCAAAAGGGAAAAATAAAAAAAAAAAGAATTATAAAATTAGAAAATATATTTGCATTTAAGATTTCCTTTCCGGCTGGGATTTGAACCCAGGGCGACACTCATGGAAGCCCAACGCTCTCGCCAATATACTATCGGATCTCTGTTGATCGGTGTCTTAATTATAATAAAAACAAAAAATGCACCTTAGTAATTATTGATCTAAAATCTTTGAAATCTAAAGGTCGAATGATTAAACTGACTCAGAATTTTCTTCCGTACATAAATAATCCATATTTGCAAAAGAAAGAAATTGAAAAAAAAAGAATCTTCAAATTAGAAGAGAAATATATACATGGAAGATTTTCGTTCCGGCCGGGACTCGAACCCAGTACCACGCGCTTGGAACCCAACGGTCTAGCCATTAGGCTATCGGAGCTCTGTCGATGGAAGTCTTAAATATAATAAAAACAAAAAATGCACCTTGGTAATTGTTTATTTAAACACTTTGAAATCTTCGTGTCGAAAAATTAAACTGACTCAGAATTTTCTTCCCTACATAAATAATCAATAATTGCAAAGGAAAGAAATTGAAAAAAAAAGAATTTTCAAATTAGAAAAGAAATATATACATTGAAGATATTCGCTCCGGCTGGGACTCGAACCCAGGCCACTCGCTTGGAAGACCAGCGGTCTAGCCATTAGGCTATCGGAGTTCTGTCGAGCGGAGTCTTACTGCCTGACTGATACTGCCTGACTGACAGACTGACTCACTGACTGACTGATACTGACTGACTGACTCACTGACTGACCGAGACTGACTGACTAACTGCCTGACTGACTGAGACTGGACTGACTGACTGACTGACTAACTGACTGACTAACTGACTGACTGAGACTGACTGACTCTCTGACTGGCTATTTCACTGACTGACTGAATGACTAAATGACTGACTGACACTGACTGACTAACTGACTGGACAGGACTGACCGACTGACTGACTGACAGACCGACTGAATAAGGCTGACTGACAGACTGACTGAATAAGGCTGACTGACTGACTGACTGACAGACTGACTGAATAAGGCTGACCGACTGACTGACTGCCTGACTGACTGACTGACTGAATGACTGACTGACTGACTGACCGAGACTGACTGACTGACTGACTGAGACTGGACTGGACTGACTGACTGACTGACTGACTGAGATTGACTGACTGCTTTAGTGACTAACTGACTGCACAGGACTGACCGACTGACTGACTGACTGACTGCCTGACTGACTGGCTGACTGAATGACTGACTGACTGAGACTGAATGACTGAGTGCTTGACTGATTGACTGTCAGACTGACTAACCTACTTCGCAAAAGGGAAAAATAAAAAAAAAGAATTATAAAATTAGAAATAAATATTTGCATTTAAGATTTCCTTTCCGGCCGGGACTCGAACCCAGTACCACGCGCTAGGAACCCAGCAGTCTAGCCATTAGGCTATCGGAGCTCTGTCGATGGAAGTCTTAAATATAATAAAAACAAAAAATGCACCTTGGTAATTATTGATTCAAACACTTTGAAATTTACAGGTCGAATAATTAAACTGACTCAGAATTTTTCTCCCTACATAAATAATCAATATTCGCAAAAGAGAAAAATTAAAAAAAAGAAGAAGAAATTTCAAATAAGAAACTAAAAGTATACATTGAAGATTTTCGTTCAGGCTGGGACTCGAACCCAGGGCCACTCGCTTGGAAGCCTAACACTCTAGCCATTAGTCTATGGGAGCTCTGTCGGTGGGAGTTTTAAATATAATAAAAACAAAAAATGCACCTTGGTAATTGTTTATTTAAACACTTTGAAATCTTCGTGTCGAAAAATTAAACTGACTCAGAATTTTCTTCCCTACATAAATAATCAATATTTGCAAAGGAAAGAAATAGAAAAAAAAAGAATTTTCAAATTAGAAAAGAAATATATACATTGAAGATATTCGCTCCGGCTGGGACTCGAACCCAGGCCACTCGCTTGGAAGACCAGCGGTCTAGCCATTAGGCTATCGGAGTTCTGTCGAGCGGAGTCTTACTGCCTGACTGAGACTGCCTGACTGACAGACTGACTCACTGACTGACTGATACTGACTGACTGGACTGACTGAAAGACTCACTGACTGACCGAGACTGACTGACTAACTGCCTGACTGACTGAGACTGGACTGACTGACTGACTGACTGACTGACTGACTGACTGACTGACTGACTGAGACTGACTGACTGACTGCTTGACTCTCTGACAGACTATTTCACTGACTGACTGAATGACTAAATGACTGACTGACACTGACTGACTGACTGCTTGACTACCTGACTGACTGCTTGACTGACTAACTGACTGGACAGGACTGACCGACTGACTGACGGACAGACTGACTGAATAAGGATGACTGACAGACTGACTGAATAAGGCTGACTGACTGACTGACTGACAGACTGACTGAATAAGGCTGACCGACTGACTGACTGCCTGACTGACTGACTGACTGACCGAGACTGACTGACTGACTGACCGAGACTGACTGACTGACTGACTGAGACTGGACTGGACTGACTGACTGACTGACTGCTTTAGTGACTAACTGACTGCACAGGACTGACCGACTGACTGACTGACTGACTGTCTGACTGACTGACTGACTGAATGACTGACTGACTGAGACTAAATGACTGACTGCTTGACTGACTGGCTGAAGGACTAACTGACTGACTGAGTGACTGACTGACTGGACTGACTGACTGAGACTGAATGACTGAGTGCTTGACTGATTGACTGTCAGACTGACTGACTGACTTCGCAAAAGGGAAAAATAAAAAAAAAAGAATTATAAAATTAGAAAAAAATATTTGCATTTAAGATTTCCTTTCCGGCTGGGATTTGAACCCAGGGCGACACTCATGGAAGCCCAACGCTCTCGCCAATATACTATCGGATCTCTGTTGATCGGTGTCTTAATTATAATAAAAACAAAAAATGCACCTTAGTAATTATTGATCTAAAATCTTTGAAATCTAAAGGTCGAATGATTAAACTGACTCAGAATTTTCTTCCGTACATAAATAATCCATATTTGCTAAAGAAAGAAATTGAAAAAAAAAAGAATCTTCAAATTAGAAGAGAAATATATACATGGAAGATTTTCGTTCCGGCCGGGACTCGAACCCAGTACCACGCGCTTGGAACCCAACGGTCTAGCCATTAGGCTATCGGAGCTCTGTCGATGGAAGTCTTAAATATAATAAAAACAAAAAATGCACCTTGGTAATTATTGATTCAAACACTTTGAAATTTACAGGTCGAATAATTAAGCTGACTCAGAATTTTTCTCCCTACATAAATAATCAATATTCGCAAAAGTGAAAAATTAAAAAAAAAAGAAGAAGAAATTTCAAATTAGAAACTAAAAGTATACATTGAAGATTTTCGTTCAGGCTGGGACTCGAACCCAGGGCCACTCGCTTGGAAGCCTAACACTCTAGCCATTAGTCTATGGGAGCTCTGTCGGTGGGAGTTTTAAATATAATAAAAACAAAAAATGCACCTTGGTAATTGTTTATTTAAACACTTTGAAATCTTCGTGTCGAAAAATTAAACTGACTCAGAATTTTCTTCCCTACATAAATAATCAATAATTGCAAAGGAAAGAAATTGAAAAAAAAAAGAATTTTCAAATTAGAAAAGAAATATATACATTGAAGATATTCGCTCCGGCTGGGACTCGAACCCAGGCCACTCGCTTGGAAGACCAGCGGTCTAGCCATTAGGCTATCGGAGTTCCGTCGAGCGGAGTCTTACTGCCTGACTGATACTGCCTGACTGACAGACTGACTCACTGACTGACTGATACTGACTGACTGACTCACTGACTGACCGAGACTGACTGACTAACTGCCTGACTGACTGAGACTGGACTGACTGACTGACTGACTGACTGACTGACTAACTGACTGACTGAGACTGACTGACTGACTGCTTGACTCTCTGACTGGCTATTTCACTGACTGACTGAATGACTAAATGACTGACTGACACTGACTGACTGACTGCTTGGCTACCTGACTGACTGCTTGACTGACTAACTGACTGGACAGGACTGACCGACTGACTGACTGACAGACTGACTGAATAAGGATGACTGACAGACTGACTGAATAAGGCTGACTGACTGACTGACTGACAGACTGACTGAATAAGGATGACTGACAGACTGACTGAATAAGGCTGACTGACTGACTGACTGACAGACTGACTGAATAAGGCTGACCGACTGACTGACTGCCTGACTGACTGAATGACTGACTGACTGACTGACCGAGACTGACTGACTGAGACTGGACTGGACTGACTGACTGACTGACTGACTGAGACTGACTGACTGCTTTAGTGACTAACTGACTGCACAGGACTGACCGACTGACTGACTGACTGACTGCCTGACTGACTGACTGACTGAATGACTGACTGACTGAGACTAAATGACTGACTGCTTGACTGACTGGCTGAAGGACTAACTGACTGACTGAGTGACTGACTGACTGGACTGACTGACTGAGACTGAATGACTGAGTGCTTGACTGATTGACTGTCAGACTGACTGACTGACTTCGCAAAAGGGAAAAATAAAAAAAAAAGAATTATAAAATTAGAAAAAAATATTTGCATTTAAGATTTCCTTTCCGGCTGGGATTTGAACCCAGGGCGACACTCATGGAAGCCCAACGCTCTCGCCAATATACTATCGGATCTCTGTTGATCGGTGTCTTAATTATAATAAAAACAAAAAATGCACCTTAGTAATTATTGATCTAAAATCTTTGAAATCTAAAGGTCGAATGATTAAACTGACTCAGAATTTTCTTCCGTACATAAATAATCCATATTTGCTAAAGAAAGAAATTGAAAAAAAAAAAGAATCTTCAAATTAGAAGAGAAATACATACATGGAAGATTTTCGTTCCGGCCGGGACTCGAACCCAGTACCACGCGCTTGGAACCCAACGGTCTAGCCATTAGGCTATCGGAGCTCTGTCGATGGAAGTCTTAAATATAATAAAAACAAAAAATGCACCTTGGTAATTATTGATTCAAACACTTTGAAATTTACAGGTCGAATAATTAAACTGACTCAGAATTTTTCTCCCTACATAAATAATCAATATTCGCAAAAGAGAAAAATTAAAAAAAAAAAGAAGAAGAAATTTCAAATTAGAAACTAAAAGTATACATTGAAGATTTTCGTTCAGGCTGGGACTCGAACCCAGGGCCACTCGCTTGGAAGCCTAACACTCTAGCCATTAGTCTATGGGAGCTCTGTCGGTGGGAGTTTTAAATATAATAAAAACAAAAAATGCACCTTGGTAATTGTTTATTTAAACACTTTGAAATCTTTGTGTCGAAAAATTAAACTGACTCAGAATTTTCTTCCCTACATAAATAATCAATAATTGCAAAGGAAAGAAATTGAAAAAAAAAAAGAATTTTCAAATTAGAAAAGAAATATATACATTGAAGATATTCGCTCCGGCTGGGACTCGAACCCAGGCCACTCGCTTGGAAGACCAGCGGTCTAGCCATTAGGCTATCGGAGTTCTGTCGAGCGGAGTCTTACTGCCTGACTGATACTGCCTGACTGACAGACTGACTCACTGACTGACTGATACTGACTGACTAACTCACTGACTGACCGAGACTGACTGACTAACTGCCTGACTGACTGAGACTGGACTGACTGACTGACTGACTGACTGACTGACTAACTGACTGACTGAGACTGACTGACTGACTGCTTGACTCTCTGACTGGCTATTTCACTGACTGACTGAATGACTAAATGACTGACTGACACTGACTGACTGACTGCTTGACTACCTGACTGACTGCTTGACTGACTAACTGACTGGACAGGACTGACCGACTGACTGACTGACAGACTGACTGAATAAGGATGACTGACAGACTGACTGAATAAGGCTGACTGACTGACTGACTGACAGACTGACTGAATAAGGATGACTGACAGACTGACTGAATAAGGCTGACTGACTGACTGACTGACAGACTGACTGAATAAGGCTGACCGACTGACTGACTGCCTGACTGACTGAATGACTGACTGACTGACTGACCGAGACTGACTGACTGAGACTGGACTGTACTGACTGACTGACTGACTGACTGAGACTGACTGACTGCTTTAGTGACTAACTGACTGCACAGGACTGACCGACTGACTGACTGACTGACTGCCTGACTGACTGACTGACTGAATGACTGACTGACTGAGACTAAATGACTGACTGCTTGACTGACTGGCTGAAGGACTAACTGACTGACTGAGTGACTGACTGACTGGACTGACTGACTGAGACTGAATGACTGAGTGCTTGACTGATTGACTGTCAGACTGACTGACTGACTTCGCAAAAGGGAAAAATAAAAAAAAAAGAATTATAAAATTAGAAAAAAATATTTGCATTTAAGATTTCCTTTCCGGCTGGGATTTGAACCCAGGGCGACACTCATGGAAGCCCAACGCTCTCGCCAATATACTATCGGATCTCTGTTGATCGGTGTCTTAATTATAATAAAAACAAAAAATGCACTTTAGTAATTATTGATCTAAAATCTTTGAAATCTAAAGGTCGAATGATTAAACTGACTCAGAATTTTCTTCCGTACATAAATAATCCATATTTGCAAAAGAAAGAAATTGAAAAAAAAAAAGAATCTTCAAATTAGAAGAGAAATATATACATGGAAGATTTTCGTTCCGGCCGGGACTCGAATCCAGTACCACGCGCTTGGAACCCAACGGTCTAGCCATTAGGCTATCGGAGCTCTGTCGATGGAAGTCTTAAATATAATAAAAACAAAAAATGCACTTTAGTAATTATTGATCTAAAATCTTTGAAATCTAAAGGTCGAATGATTAAACTGACTCAGAATTTTCTTCCGTACATAAATAATCGATATTTGCAAAAGAAAGAAAATGAAAAAAAAAAGAATTTTCAAATTAGAAAAGAAGTATATACATTGACGATTTTCGTTCCGTCCGGGACTCGAACCCAGTACCACGCGCTTGGAACCCAACGGTCTAGCCATTAGGCTATCGGAGCTCTGTCGATGGAAGTCTTAAATATAATAAAAACAAAAAATGCACCTTGGTAATTATTGATTCAAACACTTTGAAATTTACAGGTCGAATAATTAAACTGACTCAGAATTTTTCTCCCTGCATAAATAATCAATATTCGCAAAAGAGAAAAATTAAAAAAAAAAGAAGAAGAATTTACAAATTAGAAACTAAAAGTATACATTGAAGATTTTCGTTCAGGCTGGGACACGAACCCAGGGCCACTCGCTTGGAAGCCTAACACTCTAGCCATTAGTCTATGGGAGCGCTGTCGGTGGGAGTTTTAAATATAATAAAAACAAAAAATGCACCTTGGTAATTGTTTATTTAAACACTTTGAAATCTTTGTGTCGAAAAATTAAACTGACTCAGAATTTTCTTCCCTACATAAATAATCAATATTTGCAAAGGAAAGAAATAGAAAAAAAAAGAATTTTCAAATTAGAAAAGAAATATATACATTGAAGATATTCGCTCCGGCTGGGACTCGAACCCAGGCCACTCGCTTGGAAGACCAGCGGTCTAGCCATTAGGCTATCGGAGTTCTGTCGAGCGGAGTCTTACTGCCTGACTGAGACTGCCTGACTGACAGACTGACTCACTGACTGACTGATACTGACTGACTGGACTGACTGAAAGACTCACTGACTGACCGAGACTGACTGACTAACTGCCTGACTGACTGAGACTGGACTGACTGACTGACTGACTGACTGACTGACTGACTGACTGACTGACTGAGACTGACTGACTGACTGCTTGACTCTCTGACAGACTATTTCACTGACTGACTGAATGACTAAATGACTGACTGACACTGACTGACTGACTGCTTGACTACCTGACTGACTGCTTGACTGACTAACTGACTGGACAGGACTGACCGACTGACTGACGGACAGACTGACTGAATAAGGATGACTGACAGACTGACTGAATAAGGCTGACTGACTGACTGAATAAGGCTGACCGACTGACTGACTGCCTGACTGACTGACTGACTGACCGAGACTGACTGACTGACTGACCGAGACTGACTGACTGACTGACTGAGACTGGACTGGACTGACTGACTGACTGACTGCTTTAGTGACTAACTGACTGCACAGGACTGACCGACTGACTGACTGACTGACTGTCTGACTGACTGACTGACTGAATGACTGACTGACTGAGACTAAATGACTGACTGCTTGACTGACTGGCTGAAGGACTAACTGACTGACTGAGTGACTGACTGACTGGACTGACTGACTGAGACTGAATGACTGAGTGCTTGACTGATTGACTGTCAGACTGACTGACTGACTTCGCAAAAGGGAAAAATAAAAAAAAAAGAATTATAAAATTAGAAAAAAATATTTGCATTTAAGATTTCCTTTCCGGCTGGGATTTGAACCCAGGGCGACACTCATGGAAGCCCAACGCTCTCGCCAATATACTATCGGATCTCTGTTGATCGGTGTCTTAATTATAATAAAAACAAAAAATGCACCTTAGTAATTATTGATCTAAAATCTTTGAAATCTAAAGGTCGAATGATTAAACTGACTCAGAATTTTCTTCCGTACATAAATAATCCATATTTGCTAAAGAAAGAAATTGAAAAAAAAAAGAATCTTCAAATTAGAAGAGAAATATATACATGGAAGATTTTCGTTCCGGCCGGGACTCGAACCCAGTACCACGCGCTTGGAACCCAACGGTCTAGCCATTAGGCTATCGGAGCTCTGTCGATGGAAGTCTTAAATATAATAAAAACAAAAAATGCACCTTGGTAATTATTGATTCAAACACTTTGAAATTTACAGGTCGAATAATTAAGCTGACTCAGAATTTTTCTCCCTACATAAATAATCAATATTCGCAAAAGTGAAAAATTAAAAAAAAAAGAAGAAGAAATTTCAAATTAGAAACTAAAAGTATACATTGAAGATTTTCGTTCAGGCTGGGACTCGAACCCAGGGCCACTCGCTTGGAAGCCTAACACTCTAGCCATTAGTCTATGGGAGCTCTGTCGGTGGGAGTTTTAAATATAATAAAAACAAAAAATGCACCTTGGTAATTGTTTATTTAAACACTTTGAAATCTTCGTGTCGAAAAATTAAACTGACTCAGAATTTTCTTCCCTACATAAATAATCAATAATTGCAAAGGAAAGAAATTGAAAAAAAAAAGAATTTTCAAATTAGAAAAGAAATATATACATTGAAGATATTCGCTCCGGCTGGGACTCGAACCCAGGCCACTCGCTTGGAAGACCAGCGGTCTAGCCATTAGGCTATCGGAGTTCCGTCGAGCGGAGTCTTACTGCCTGACTGATACTGCCTGACTGACAGACTGACTCACTGACTGACTGATACTGACTGACTGACTCACTGACTGACCGAGACTGACTGACTAACTGCCTGACTGACTGAGACTGGACTGACTGACTGACTGACTGACTGACTGACTAACTGACTGACTGAGACTGACTGACTGACTGCTTGACTCTCTGACTGGCTATTTCACTGACTGACTGAATGACTAAATGACTGACTGACACTGACTGACTGACTGCTTGGCTACCTGACTGACTGCTTGACTGACTAACTGACTGGACAGGACTGACCGACTGACTGACTGACAGACTGACTGAATAAGGATGACTGACAGACTGACTGAATAAGGCTGACTGACTGACTGACTGACAGACTGACTGAATAAGGATGACTGACAGACTGACTGAATAAGGCTGACTGACTGACTGACTGACAGACTGACTGAATAAGGCTGACCGACTGACTGACTGCCTGACTGACTGAATGACTGACTGACTGACTGACCGAGACTGACTGACTGAGACTGGACTGGACTGACTGACTGACTGACTGACTGAGACTGACTGACTGCTTTAGTGACTAACTGACTGCACAGGACTGACCGACTGACTGACTGACTGACTGCCTGACTGACTGACTGACTGAATGACTGACTGACTGAGACTAAATGACTGACTGCTTGACTGACTGGCTGAAGGACTAACTGACTGACTGAGTGACTGACTGACTGGACTGACTGACTGAGACTGAATGACTGAGTGCTTGACTGATTGACTGTCAGACTGACTGACTGACTTCGCAAAAGGGAAAAATAAAAAAAAAAGAATTATAAAATTAGAAAAAAATATTTGCATTTAAGATTTCCTTTCCGGCTGGGATTTGAACCCAGGGCGACACTCATGGAAGCCCAACGCTCTCGCCAATATACTATCGGATCTCTGTTGATCGGTGTCTTAATTATAATAAAAACAAAAAATGCACCTTAGTAATTATTGATCTAAAATCTTTGAAATCTAAAGGTCGAATGATTAAACTGACTCAGAATTTTCTTCCGTACATAAATAATCCATATTTGCAAAAGAAAGAAATTGAAAAAAAAAAAGAATCTTCAAATTAGAAGAGAAATACATACATGGAAGATTTTCGTTCCGGCCGGGACTCGAACCCAGTACCACGCGCTTGGAACCCAACGGTCTAGCCATTAGGCTATCGGAGCTCTGTCGATGGAAGTCTTAAATATAATAAAAACAAAAAATGCACCTTGGTAATTATTGATTCAAACACTTTGAAATTTACAGGTCGAATAATTAAACTGACTCAGAATTTTTCTCCCTACATAAATAATCAATATTCGCAAAAGAGAAAAATTAAAAAAAAAAAGAAGAAGAAATTTCAAATTAGAAACTAAAAGTATACATTGAAGATTTTCGTTCAGGCTGGGACTCGAACCCAGGGCCACTCGCTTGGAAGCCTAACACTCTAGCCATTAGTCTATGGGAGCTCTGTCGGTGGGAGTTTTAAATATAATAAAAACAAAAAATGCACCTTGGTAATTGTTTATTTAAACACTTTGAAATCTTTGTGTCGAAAAATTAAACTGACTCAGAATTTTCTTCCCTACATAAATAATCAATAATTGCAAAGGAAAGAAATTGAAAAAAAAAAAAGAATTTTCAAATTAGAAAAGAAATATATACATTGAAGATATTCGCTCCGGCTGGGACTCGAACCCAGGCCACTCGCTTGGAAGACCAGCGGTCTAGCCATTAGGCTATCGGAGTTCTGTCGAGCGGAGTCTTACTGCCTGACTGATACTGCCTGACTGACAGACTGACTCACTGACTGACTGATACTGACTGACTAACTCACTGACTGACCGAGACTGACTGACTAACTGCCTGACTGACTGAGACTGGACTGACTGACTGACTGACTGACTGACTGACTAACTGACTGACTGAGACTGACTGACTGACTGCTTGACTCTCTGACTGGCTATTTCACTGACTGACTGAATGACTAAATGACTGACTGACACTGACTGACTGACTGCTTGACTACCTGACTGACTGCTTGACTGACTAACTGACTGGACAGGACTGACCGACTGACTGACTGACAGACTGACTGAATAAGGATGACTGACAGACTGACTGAATAAGGCTGACTGACTGACTGACTGACAGACTGACTGAATAAGGATGACTGACAGACTGACTGAATAAGGCTGACTGACTGACTGACTGACAGACTGACTGAATAAGGCTGACCGACTGACTGACTGCCTGACTGACTGAATGACTGACTGACTGACTGACCGAGACTGACTGACTGAGACTGGACTGTACTGACTGACTGACTGACTGACTGAGACTGACTGACTGCTTTAGTGACTAACTGACTGCACAGGACTGACCGACTGACTGACTGACTGACTGCCTGACTGACTGACTGACTGAATGACTGACTGACTGAGACTAAATGACTGACTGCTTGACTGACTGGCTGAAGGACTAACTGACTGACTGAGTGACTGACTGACTGGACTGACTGACTGAGACTGAATGACTGAGTGCTTGACTGATTGACTGTCAGACTGACTGACTGACTTCGCAAAAGGGAAAAATAAAAAAAAAAGAATTATAAAATTAGAAAAAAATATTTGCATTTAAGATTTCCTTTCCGGCTGGGATTTGAACCCAGGGCGACACTCATGGAAGCCCAACGCTCTCGCCAATATACTATCGGATCTCTGTTGATCGGTGTCTTAATTATAATAAAAACAAAAAATGCACTTTAGTAATTATTGATCTAAAATCTTTGAAATCTAAAGGTCGAATGATTAAACTGACTCAGAATTTTCTTCCGTACATAAATAATCCATATTTGCAAAAGAAAGAAATTGAAAAAAAAAAAAGAATCTTCAAATTAGAAGAGAAATATATACATGGAAGATTTTCGTTCCGGCCGGGACTCGAATCCAGTACCACGCGCTTGGAACCCAACGGTCTAGCCATTAGGCTATCGGAGCTCTGTCGATGGAAGTCTTAAATATAATAAAAACAAAAAATGCACCTTGGTAATTATTGATTCAAACACTTTGAAATTTACAGGTCGAATAATTAAACTGACTCAGAATTTTTCTCCCTACATAAATAATCAATATTCGCAAAAGAGAAAAATTAAAAAAAAAAGAAGAAGAAATTTCAAATTAGAAACTAAAAGTATACATTGAAGATTTTCTTTCAGGCTGGGACTCGAACCCAGGGCCACTCGCTTGGAAGCCTAACACTCTAGCCATTAGTCTATGGGAGCTCTGTCGGTGGGAGTTTTAAATATAATAAAAACAAAAAATGCACCTTGGTAATTGTTTATTTAAACACTTTGAAATCTTCGTGTCGAAAAATTAAACTGACTCAGAATTTTCTTCCCTACATAAATAATCAATAATTGCAAAGGAAAGAAATTGAAAAAAAAAAGAATTTTCAAATTAGAAAAGAAATATATACATTGAAGATATTCGCTCCGGCTGGGACTCGAACCCAGGCCACTCGCTTGGAAGACCAGCGGTCTAGCCATTAGGCTATCGGAGTTCTGTCGAGCGGAGTCTTACTGCCTGACTGATACTGCCTGACTGACAGACTGACTCACTGACTGACTGATACTGACTGACTGACTCACTGACTGACCGAGACTGACTGACTAACTGCCTGACTGACTGAGACTGGACTTACTGACTGACTGACTGACTGACTAACTGACTGACTGAGACTGACTGACTGACTGCTTGACTCTCTGACTGGCTATTTCACTGACTGACTGAATGACTAAATGACTGACTGACACTGACTGACTGACTGCTTGACTACCTGACTGACTGCTTGACTGACTAACTGACTGGACAGGACTGACCGACTGACTGACTGACAGACTGACTGATTAAGGATGACTGACAGACTGACTGAATAAGGCTGACTGACTGACTGACTGACAGACTGACTGAATAAGGCTGACTGACAGACTGACTGAATAAGGCTGACTGACTGACTGACTGACAGACTGACTGAATAAGGCTGACCGACTGACTGACTGCCTGACTGACTGACTGACTGAATGACTGACTGACTGACTGACCGAGACTGACTGACTGAGACTGGACTGGACTGACTGACTGACTGACTGACTGAGACTGACTGACTGCTTTAGTGACTAACTGACTGCACAGGACTGACCGACTGACTGACTGACTGACTGCCTGACTGACTGACTGACTGAATGACTGACTGACTGAATGACTGACTGACTGAGACTAAATGACTGACTGCTTGACTGACTGGCTGAAAGACTAACTGACTGACTGAGTGACTGACTGACTGGACTGACTGACTGAGACTGAATGACTGAGTGCTTGACTGATTGACTGTCAGACTGACTGACTGACTTCGCAAAAGGGAAAAATAAAAAAAAAGAATTATAAAATTAGAAAAAAATATTTCCATTTAAGATTTCCTTTCCGGCTGGGATTTGAACCCAGGGCGACACTCACGGAAGCCCAACGCTCTCGCCAATATACTATCGGATCTCTGTTGATCGGTGTCTTAATTATAATAAAAACAAAAAATGCACCTTAGTAATTATTGATCTAAAATCTTTGAAATCTAAAGGTCGAATGATTAAACTGACTCAGAATTTTCTTCCGTACATAAATAATCCATATTTGCAAAAGAAAGAAATTGAAAAAAAAAGAATCTTCAAATTAGAAGAGAAATATATACATGGAAGATTTTCGTTTCCGGCCGGGACTCGAACCCAGTACCACGCGATAGGAACCCAACGGTCTAGCCATTAGGCGATCGGAGCTCTGTCGATGGAAGTCTTAAATATAATAAAAACAAAAAATGCACCTTGGTAATTATTGATTCAAACACTTTGAAATTTACAGGTCGAATAATTAAACTGACTCAGAATTTTTCTCCCTACATAAATAATCAATATTCGCAAAAGAGAAAAATTTAAAAAAAAAGAAGAAGAAATTTCAAATTAGAAACTAAAAGTATACATCGAAGATTTTCGTTCAGGCTGGGACTCGAACCCAGGGCCACTCGCTTGGAAGCCTAACACTCTAGCCATTAGTCTATGGGAGCTCTGTCGGTGGGAGTTTTAAATATAATAAAAACAAAAAATGCACCTTGGTAATTGTTTATTTAAACACTTTGAAATCTTCGTGTCGAAAAATTAAACTGACTCAGAATTTTCTTCCCTACATAAATAATCAATAATTGGTAATTGTTTATTTAAACACTTTGAAATCTTCGTGTCGAAAAATTAAACTGACTCAGAATTTTCTTCCCTACATAAATAATCAATAATTGCAAAGGAAAGAAATTGAAAAAAAAAAGAATTTTCAAATTATAAAAGAAATATATACATTGAAGATATTCGCTCCGGCTGGGTCTCGAACCCAGGCCACTCGCTTGGAAGACCAGCGGTCTAGCCATTAGGCTATCGGAGTTCTGTCGAGCGGAATCTTACTGCCTGACTGGTACTGCCTGACTGACAGACTGACTCACTGACTGACTGATACTGACTGACTGACTCACTGACTGACCGAGACTGACTGACTAACTGCCTGACTGACTGAGACTGGACTGACTGACTGACTGACTGACTGACTGACTAACTGACTGACTGACTAACTGACTGACTGAGACTGACTGACTGACTGCTTGACTCTCTGACTGGCTATTTCACTGACTGACTGAATGACTAAATGACTGACTGACACTGACTGACTGACTGCTTGACTACCTGACTGACTGCTTGACTGACTAACTGACTGGACAGGACTGACCGACTGACTGACTGACAGACTGCCTGACTGACTGACTGACTGAATGACTGACTGACTGACTGACCGAGACTGACTGACTGACTGACTGAGACTGGACTGGACTGACTGACCGAGACTGACTGACTGACTGACTGAGACTGGACTGGACTGACTGACTGACTGACTGACTGAGACTGACTGACTGCTTTAGTGACTAACTGACTGCACAGGACTGACCGACTGACTGACTGACTGACTGACTGACTGACTGAATGACTGACTGACTGAGACTAAATGACTGACTGACTGAGACTAAATGACTGACTGCTTGACTGACTGGCTGAAGGACTAACTGACTGACTGAGTGACGGACTGACTGGACTGACTGACTGAGACTGAATGACTGAGTGCTTGACTGATTGACTGTCAGACTGACTGACTGACTTCGCAAAAGGGAAAAATAAAAAAAAAGAATTATAAAATTAGAAAAAAATCTTTGCATTTAAGATTTCCTTTCCGGCCGGGACTCGAACCCAGTACCACGCGCTAGGAACCCAACGGTCTAGCCATTAGGCTATCGGAGCTCTGTCGATGCAAGTCTTAAATATAATAAAAACAAAAAATGCACCTTGGTAATTATTGATTCAAACACTTTGAAATTTACAGGTCGAATAATTAAACTGACTCAGAATTTTTCTCCCTACATAAATAATCAATATTCGCAAAAGAGAAAAATTAAAATAAAAGAAGAAGAAATTTCAAATTAGAAACTAAAAGTATACATTGAAGATTTTCGTTCAGGCTGGGACTCGAACCCAGGGCCACTCGCTTGGAAGCCTAACACTCTAGCCATTAGTCTATGGGAGCTCTGTCGGTGGGAGTTTTAAATATAATAAAAACAAAAAATGCACCTTGGTAATTGTTTATTTAAACACTTTGAAATCTTCGTGTCGAAAAATTAAACTGACTCAGAATTTTCTTCCCTACATAAATAATCAATAATTGCAAAGGAAAGAAATTGAAAAAAAAAGAATTTTAAAATTAGAAAAGAAATATATACATTGAAGATATTCGCTCCGGCTGGGACTCGAACCCAGGCCACTCGCTTGGAAGACCAGCGGTCTAGCCATTAGGCTATCGGAGTTCTGTCGAGCGGAGTCTTACTGCCTGACTGATACTGCCTGACTGACAGACTGACTCACTGACTGACTGATACTGACTGACTGACTCACTGACTGACCGAGACTGACTGACTAACTGCCTGACTGACTGAGACTGGACTGACTGACTGACTGACTGACTGACTGACTGACTAACTGACTGACTGAGACTGACTGACTGACTGCTTGACTCTCTGACTGTCTATTTCACTGACTGACTGAATGACTAAATGACTGACTGACACTGACTGACTGACTGCTTGACTACCTGACTGCTTGACTGACTAACTGAATGGACAGGACTGACCGACTGACTGACTGACAGACTGACTGAATAAGGATGACTGACAGACTGACTGAATAAGGCTGACTGACTGACTGACTGACAGACTGACTGAATAAGGCTGACCGACTGACTGACTGCCTGACTGACTGACTGACTGAATGACTGACTGACCGAGACTGACTGACTGACTGACTGAGACTGGACTGGACTGACTGACTGACTGACTGACTGAGACTGACTGACTGCTTTAGTGACTAACTGACTGCACAGGACTGACCGACTGACTGACTGACTGACTGCCTGACTGACTGACTGACTGAATGACTGACTGACTGAGCCTAAATGACTGACTGCTTGACTGACTGGCTGAAGGACTAACTGACTGACTGAGTGACTGACTGACTGGACTGACTGACTGAGACTGAATGACTGAGTGCTTGACTGATTGACTGTCAGACTGACTGACTGACTTCGCAAAAGGGAAAAATAAAAAAAAAGAATTATAAAATTAGAAAAAAATATTTGCATTTAAGATTTCCTTTCCGGCCGGGACTCGAACCCAGTACCACGCGCTAGAATCCCATCGGTCTAGCCATTAGGCTATCGGAGCTCTGTCGATGGAAGTCTTAAATATAATAAAAACGAAAAATGCACCTTGGTAATTATTGATTCAAACACTTTGAAATTTACAGGTCGAATAATTAAACTGACTCAGAATTTTTCTCCCTACATAAATAATCAATATTCGCAAAAGAGAAAAATTAAAAAAAAAAGAAGAAGAAATTTCAAATTAGAAACTAAAAGTATACATTGAAGATTTTCGTTCAGGCTGGGACTCGAACCCAGGGCCACTCGCTTGGAAGCCTAACACTCTAGCCATTAGTCTATGGGAGCTCTGTCGGTGGGAGTTTTAAATATAATAAAAACAAAAAATGCACCTTGGTAATTGTTTATTTAAACACTTTGAAATCTTCGAGTCGAAAAATTAAACTGACTCAGAATTTTCTTCCCTACATAAATAATCAATAATTGCAAAGGAAAGAAATTGAAAAAAAAAAGAATTTTCAAATTAGAAAAGAAATATATACATTGAAGATATTCGCTCCGGCTGGGACTCGAACCCAGGCCACTCGCTTGGAAGACCAGCGGTCTAGCCATTAGGCTATCGGAGTTCTGTCGAGCGGAGTCTTACTGCCTGACTGATACTGCCTGACTGACAGACTGACTCACTGACTGACTGATACTGACTGACTGACTCACTGACTGACCGAGACTGACTGACTAACTGCCTGACTGACTGAGACTTGACTGACTGACTGACTGACTGACTAACTGACTGACTGAGACTGACTGACTGACTGCTTGACTCTCTGACTGGCTATTTCACTGACTGACTGAATGACTAAATGACTGACTGACACTGACTGACTGACTGCTTGACTACCTGACTGACTGCTTGACTGACTAACTGACTGGACAGGACTGACCGACTGACTGACTGACAGACTGACTGAATAAGGATGACTGACAGACTGACTGAATAAGGCTGACTGACTGACTGACTGACAGACTGACTGAATAAGGCTGACCGACTGACTGACTGCCTGACTGACTGACTGACTGAATGACTGACTGACTGACTGACCGAGACTGACTGACTGACTGACTGAGACTGGACTGGACTGGACTGACTGACTGACTGACTGACTGAGACTGACTGACTGCTTTAGTGACTAACTGACTGCACAGGACTGACCGACTGACTGACTGACTGACTGCCTGACTGACTGACTGACTGAATGACTGACTGACTGAGACTAAATGACTGACTGCTTGACTGACTGGCTGAAGGACTAACTGACTGACTGAGTGACTGACTGACTGGACTGACTGACTGAGACTGAATGACTGAGTGCTTGACTGATTGACTGTCAGACTGACTGACTGACTTCGCAAAAGGGAAAAATAAAAAAAAGAATTATAAAATTAGAAAAAAATATTTGCATTTAAGATTTCTCTTCCGGCCGAGACTCGAACCCAGTACCACGCGCTAGGAACCCAACGGTCTAGCCATTAGGCTATCGGAGCTCTGTCGATGGAAGTCTTAAATATAATAAAAACAAAAAATGCACCTTGGTAATTATTGATTCAAACACTTTGAAATTTACAGGTCGAATAATTAAACTGACTCAGAATTTTTCTCCCTACATAAATAATCAATATTCGCAAAAGAGAAAAATTAAAAAAAAAAGAAGAAGAAATTTCAAATTAGAAACTAAAAGTATACATTGAAGATTTTCGTTCAGGCTGGGACTCGAACCCAGGGCCACTCGCTTGGAAGCCTAACACTCTAGCCATTAGTCTATGGGAGCTCTGTCGGTAGGAGTTTTAAATATAATTAAAAAAAAATGCACCTTGGTAATTATTTATTTAAACACTTTGAAATCTTCGTGTCGAAAAATTAAACTGACTCAGAATTTTCTTCCCTACATAAATAATCAATAATTGCAAAGGAAAGAAATTGAAAAAAAAAAGAATTTTCAAATTAGAAAAGAAATATATACATTGAAGATATTCGCTCCGGCTGGGACTCGAACCCAGGCCACTCGCTTGGAAGACCAGCGGTCTAGCCATTAGGCTATCGGAGTTCTGTCGAGCGGAGTCTTACTGCCTGACTGATACTGCCTGACTGACAGACTGACTCACTGACTGACTGATACTGACTGACTGACTCACTGACTGACCGAGACTGACTGACTAACTGCCTGACTGACTGAGACTGGACTGACTGACTGACTGACTGACTGACTGACTAACTGACTGACTGAGACTGACTGACTGACTGCTTGACTCTCTGACTGGCTATTTCACTGACTGACTGAATGACTAAATGACTGACTGACACTGACTGACTGACTGCTTGACTACCTGACTGACTGCTTGACTGACTAACTGACTGGACAGGACTGACCGACTGACTGACTGACAGACTGACTGAATAAGGATGACTGACAGACTGACTGAATAAGGCTGACTGACTGACTGACTGACAGACTGACTGAATAAGGCTGACCGACTGACTGACTGCCTGACTGACTGACTGACTGAATGACTGACTGACTGACTGACCGAGACTGACTGACTGACTGAGACTGGACTGGACTGACTGACTGACTGACTGACTGACTGACTGAGACTGACTGACTGCTTTAGTGACTAACTGACTGCACAGGACTGACCGACTGCCTGACTGACTGACTGACTGAATGACTGACTGACTGAGACTAAATGACTGACTGCTTGACTGACTGGCTGAAGGACTAACTGACTGACTGAGTGACTGACTGACTGGACTGACTGACTGAGACTGAATGACTGAGTGCTTGACTGATTGACTGTCAGACAGACTGACTGACTTCGCAAAAGGGAAAAATAAAAAAAAAGAATTATAAAATTAGAAAAAAATATTTGCATTTAAGATTTCCTTTCCGGCTGGGATTTGAACCCAGGGCGACACTCATGGAAGCCCAACGCTCTCGCCAATATACTATCGGATCTCTGTTGATCGGTGTCTTAATTATAATAAAAACAAAAAATGCACCTTAGTAATTATTGATCTAAAATTTTTGAAATCTAAAGGTCGAATGATTAAACTGACTCAGAATTTTCTTCCGTACATAAATAATCCATATTTGCAAAAGAAAGAAATTGAAAAAAAAAAAGAATCTTCAAATTAGAAGAGAAATATATACATGGAAGATTTTCGTTCCGGCCGGGACTCGAACCCAGTACCACGCGCTTGGAACCCAACGGTCTAGCCATTAGGCTATCGGAGCGCTTTCGATGGAAGTCTTAAATATAATAAAAACAAAAAATGCACCTTGGTAATTATTGATTCAAACACTTTGAAATTTACAGGTCGAATAATTAAACTGACTCAGAATTTTTCTCCCTACATAAATAATCAATATTCGCAAAAGAGAAAAATTAAAAAAAAAGAAAAAGAAATTTCAAATTAGAAACTAAAAGTATACATTGAAAATTTTCGTTCAGGCTGGGATTCGAAGCCAGGGCCCCTCGCTTGGAAGCCTAACACTCTAGCCATTAGTCTATGGGAGCTCTGTCGGTGGGAGTTTTAAATATAATAAAAACAAAAAATGCACCTTGGTAATTGTTTATTTAAACACTTTGAAATCTTCGTGTCGAAAAATTAAACTGACTCAGAATTTTCTTCCCTACATAAATAATCAATAATTGCAAAGGAAAGAAATTGAAAAAAAAAAGAATTTTCAAATTAGAAAAGAAATATATACATTGAAGATATTCGCTCCGGCTGGGACTCGAACCCAGGCCACTCGCTTGGAAGACCAGCGGTCTAGCCATTAGGCTATCGGAGTTCTGTCGAGCGGAGTCTTACTGCCTGACTGATACTGCCTGACTGACAGACTGACTCACTGACTGACTGATACTGACTGACTGACTCACTGACTGACCGAGACTGACTGACTAACTGCCTGACTGACTGAGACTGGACTGACTGACTGACTGACTGACTGACTGACTGCTTGACTCTCTGACTGGCTATTTCACTGACTGACTGAATGACTAAATGACTGACTGACTGCTTGACTACCTGACTGACTGCTTGACTGACTAACTGACTGGACAGGACTGACCGACTGACTGACTGACAGACTGACTGAATAAGGATGACTGACAGACTGACTGAATAAGGCTGACTGACTGACTGACTGACAGACTGACTGAATAAGGCTGACCGACTGACTGACTGCCTGACTGACTGACTGACTGAATGACTGACTGACTGACTGACCGAGACTGACTGACTGACTGACTGAGACTGGACTGGACTGACTGACTGACTGACTGACTGAGACTGACTGACTGCTTTAGTGACTAACTGACTGCACAGGACTGACCGACTGACTGACTGACTGACTGCCTGACTGACTGACTGACTGAATGACTGACTGACTGAGACTAAATGACTGACTGCTTGACTGACTGGCTGAAGGACTAACTGACTGACTGAGTGACTGACTGACTGGACTGACTGACTGAGACTGAATGACTGAGTGCTTGACTGATTGACTGTCAGACTGACTGACTGACTTCGCAAAAGGGAAAAATAAAAAAAAAAGAATTATAAAATTAGAAAAAAAATTTTGCATTTAAGATTTCCTTTCCGGCTGGGATTTGAACCCAGGGCGACACTCATGGAAGCCCAACGCTCTCGCCAATATTCTATCGGATCTCTGTTGATCGGTGTCTTAATTATAATAAAAACAAAAAATGCTCCTTAGTAATTATTGATCTAAAATCTTTGAAATCTAAAGGTCGAATGATTAAACTGACTCAGAATTTTCTTCCGTACATAAATAATCCATATTTGCAAAAGAAAGAAATTGAAAAAAAAAAAGAATCTTCAAATTAGAAGAGAAATATATACATGGAAGATTTTCGTTCCGTCCGGGACTCGAACCCAGTACCACGCGCTTGGAACCCAACGGTCTTGCCATTAGGCTATCGGAGCTCTGTCGATGGAAGTCTTAAATATAATAAAAACAAAAAATGCACCTTGGTAATTATTGATTCAAACACTTTGAAATTTACAGGCCGAATACTTAAACTGACTCAGAATTTTTCTCCCTACATAAATAATCAATATTCGCAAAAGAGAAAAATTAAAAAAAAAAGAAGAAGAAATTTCAAATTAGAAACTAAAAGTATACATTGAAGATTTTCTCTCAGGCTGGGACTCGAACCCAGGGCCACTCGCATGGAAGCCTAACACTCTAGCCATTAGTCTATGGGAGCTCTGTCGGTGGGAGTTTTAAGTATAATAAAAACAAAAAATGCACCTTGGTAATTGTTTATTTAAACACTTTGAAATCTTCGTGTCGAAAAATTAAACTGACTCAGAATTTTCTTCCCTACATAAATAAACAATAATTTCAAAGGAAAGAAATTGAAAAAAAAAAAAGAATTTTTAAATTAGAAAAGAAATATATACATTGAAGATATTCGCTCCGGCTGGGACTCGAACCCAGGCCTCTCGCTTGGAAGACCAGCGGTCTAGCCATTAGGCTATCGGAGTTCTGTCGAGCGGAGTCTTACTGCCTGACTGATACTGCCTGACTGACAGACTGACTCACTGACTGACTGATACTGACTGACTGACTCACTGACTGACCGAGACTGACTGACTAACTGCCTGACTGACTGAGACTGGACTGACTGACTGACTGACTGACTGACTGACTAACTGACTGACTGAGACTGACTGACTGACGGCTTGACTCTCTGACTGGCTATTTCACTGACTGACTGAATGACTAAATGACTGACTGACACTGACTGACTGACTGCTTGACTACCTGACTGACTGCTTGACTGACTAACTGACTGGACAGGACTGACCGACTGACTGACTGACAGACTGACTGAATAAGGATGACTGACAGACTGACTGAATAAGGCTGACTGACTGACTGACTGACAGACTGACTGAATAAGGCTGACCGACTGACTGACTGCCTGACTGACTGACTGACTGAATGACTGACTGACTGACTGACCGAGACTGACTGACTGACTGACTGAGACTGGACTGGACTGACTGACTGACTGACTGACTGAGACTGACTGACTGCTTTAGTGACTAACTGACTGCACAGGACTGACCGACTGACTGACTGACTGACTGCCTGACTGACTGACTGACTGAATGACTGACTGACTGAGACTAAATGACTGACTGCTTGACTGACTGGCTGAAGGACTAACTGACTGACTGAGTGACTGACTGACTGGACTGACTGACTGAGACTGAATGACTGAGTGCTTGACTGATTGACTGTCAGACTGACTGACTGACTTCGCAAAAGGGAAAAATAAAAAAAAAAAAGAATTATAAAATTAGAAAAAAATATTTGCATTTAAGATTTCCTTTCCGGCTGGGATTTGAACCCAGGGCGACACTCATGGAAGCCCAACGCTCTCGCCAATATACTATCGGATCTCTGTTGATCGGTGTCTTAATTATAATAAAAACAAAAAATGCACCTTAGTAATTATTGATCTAAAATTTTCGAAATCTAAAGGTCGAATGATTAAACTGACTCAGAATTTTCTTCCGTACATAAATAATCCATATTTGCAAAAGAAAGAAATTGAAAAAAAAAGAATTTTCAAATTAGAAAAGAAATATATACATTGAAGATATTCGCTCCGGCTGGGACTCGAACCCAGGCCACTCGCTTGGAAGACCAGCGGTCTAGCCATTAGGCTATCGGAGTTCTGTCGAGCGGAGTCTTACTGCCTGACTGATACTGCCTGACTGACAGACTGACTCACTGACTGACTGATACTGACTGACTGACTCACTGACTGACCGAGACTGACTGACTAACTGCCTGACTGACTGAGACTGGACTGACTGACTGACTGACTGACTGACTGACTGACTAACTGACTGACTGAGACTGACTGACTGACTGCTTGACTCTCTGACTGTCTATTTCACTGACTGACTGAATGACTAAATGTCTGACTGACACTGACTGACTGACTGCTTGACTACCTGACTGCTTGACTGACTAACTGAATGGACAGGACTGACCGACTGACTGACTGACAGACTGACTGAATAAGGATGACTGACAGACTGACTGAATAAGGCTGACTGACTGACTGACTGACAGACTGACTGAATAAGGCTGACCGACTGACTGACTGCCTGACTGACTGACTGACTGAATGACTGACTGACCGAGACTGACTGACTGACTGACTGAGACTGGACTGGACTGACTGACTGACTGACTGACTGAGACTGACTGACTGCTTTAGTGACTAACTGACTGCACAGGACTGACCGACTGACTGACTGACTGACTGCCTGACTGACTGACTGACTGAATGACTGACTGACTGAGCCTAAATGACTGACTGCTTGACTGACTGGCTGAAGGACTAACTGACTGACTGAGTGACTGACTGACTGGACTGACTGACTGAGACTGAATGACTGAGTGCTTGACTGATTGACTGTCAGACTGACTGACTGACTTCGCAAAAGGGAAAAATAAAAAAAAAGAATTATAAAATTAGAAACAAATACTTGCATTTAAGATTTCCTTTCCGGCCGGGACTCGAACCCAGTACCACGCGCTAGAATCCCATCGGTCTAGCCATTAGGCTATCGGAGCTCTGTCGATGGAAGTCTTAAATATAATAAAAACAAAAAATGCACCTTGGTAATTATTGATTCAAACACTTTGAAATTTACAGGTCGAATAATTAAACTGACTCAGAATTTTTCTCCCTACATAAATAATCAATATTCGCAAAAGAGAAAAATTAAAAAAAAAAGAAGAAGAAATTTCAAATTAGAAACTAAAAGTATACATTGAAGATTTTCGTTCAGGCTGGGACTCGAACCCAGGGCCACTCGCTTGGAAGCCTAACACTCTAGCCATTAGTCTATGGGAGCTCTGTCGGTGGGAGTTTTAAATATAATAAAAACAAAAAATGCACCTTGGTAATTGTTTATTTAAACACTTTGAAATCTTCGAGTCGAAAAATTAAACTGACTCAGAATTTTCTTCCCTACATAAATAATCAATAATTGCAAAGGAAAGAAATTGAAAAAAAAAGAATTTTCAAATTAGAAAAGAAATATATACATTGAAGATATTCGCTCCGGCTGGGACTCGAACCCAGGCCACTCGCTTGGAAGACCAGCGGTCTAGCCATTAGGCTATCGGAGTTCTGTCGAGCGGAGTCTTACTGCCTGACTGATACTGCCTGACTGACAGACTGACTCACTGACTGACTGATACTGACTGACCGAGACTGACTGACTAACTGCCTGACTGACTGAGACTGGACTGACTGACTGACTGACTGACTGACTGACTAACTGACTGACTGAGACTGACTGACTGACTGCTTGACTCTCTGACTGGCTATTTCACTGACTGACTGAATGACTAAATGACTGACTGACACTGACTGACTGACTGCTTGACTACCTGACTGACTGCTTGACTGACTGAATAAGGATGACTGACAGACTGACTGAATAAGGCTGACTGACTGACTGACTGACAGACTGACTGAATAAGGCTGACCGACTGACTGACTGCCTGACTGACTGACTGACTGACTGACTGACTGACTGACTGACCGAGACTGACTGACTGACTGACTGAGACTGGACTGGACTGGACTGACTGACTGACTGACTGACTGAGACTGACTGACTGCTTTAGTGACTAACTGACTGCACAGGACTGACCGACTGACTGACTGACTGACTGCCTGACTGACTGACTGACTGAATGACTGACTGACTGAGACTAAATGACTGACTGCTTGACTGACTGGCTGAAGGACTAACTGACTGACTGAGTGACTGACTGACTGGACTGACTGACTGAGACTGAATGACTGAGTGCTTGACTGATTGACTGTCAGACTGACTGACTGACTTCGCAAAAGGGAAAAATAAAAAAAAAAGAATTATAAAATTAGAAAAAAATATTCGCATTTAAGATTTCTTTTCCGGCCGGGACTCGAACCCAGTACCACGCGCTAGGAACCCAACGGTCTAGCCATTAGGCTATCGGAGCTCTGTCGATGGAAGTCTTAAATATAATAAAAACAAAAAATGCACCTTGGTAATTATTGATTCAAACACTTTGAAATTTACAGGTCGAATAATTAAACTGACTCAGAATTTTTCTCCCTACATAAATAATCAATATTCGCAAAAGAGAAAAATTAAAAAAAAAGAAGAAGAAATTTCAAATTAGAAACTAAAAGTATACATTGAAGATTTTCGTTCAGGCTGGGACTCGAACCCAGGGCCACTCGCTTGGAAGCCTAACACTCTAGCCATTAGTCTATGGGAGCTCTGTCGGTGGGAGTTTTAAATATAATTAAAAAAAATGCACCTTGGTAATTATTTATTTAAACACTTTGAAATCTTCGTGTCGAAAAATTAAACTGACTCAGAATTTTCTTCCCTACATAAATAATCAATAATTGCAAAGGAAAGAAATTGAAAAAAAAAAGAATTTTCAAATTAGAAAAGAAATATATACATTGAAGATATTCGCTCCGGCTGGGACTCGAACCCAGGCCACTCGCTTGGAAGACCAGCGGTCTAGCCATTAGGCTATCGGAGTTCTGTCGAGCGGAGTCTTACTGCCTGACTGATACTGCCTGACTGACAGACTGACTCACTGACTGACTGATACTGACTGACTGACTCACTGACTGACCGAGACTGACTGACTAACTGCCTGACTGACTGAGACTGGACTGACTGACTGACTGACTGACTGACTGACTAACTGACTGACTGAGACTGACTGACTGACTGCTTGACTCTCTGACTGGCTATTTCACTGACTGACTGAATGACTAAATGACTGACTGACACTGACTGACTGACTGCTTGACTACCTGACTGACTGCTTGACTGACTAACTGACTGGACAGGTCTGACCGACTGACTGACTGACAGACTGACTGAATAAGGATGACTGACAGACTGACTGAATAAGGCTGACTGACTGACTGACTGACAGACTGACTGAATAAGGCTGACCGACTGACTGACTGCCTGACTGACTGACTGACTGAATGACTGACTGACCGAGACTGACTGACTGACTGACTGAGACTGGACTGGACTGACTGACTGACTGACTGACTGAGACTGACTGACTGCTTTAGTGACTAACTGACTGCACAGGACTGACCGACTGCCTGACTGACTGACTGACTGAATGACTGACTGACTGAGACTAAATGACTGACTGCTTGACTGACTGGCTGAAGGACTAACTGACTGACTGAGTGACTGACTGACTGGACTGACTGACTGAGACTGAATGACTGAGTGCTTGACTGATTGACTGTCAGACAGACTGACTGACTTCGCAAAAGGGAAAAATAAAAAAAAAGAATTATAAAATTAGAAAAAAATATTTGCATTTAAGATTTCCTTTCCGGCTGGGATTTGAACCCAGGGCGACACTCATGGAAGCCCAACGCTCTCGCCAATATACTATCGGATCTCTGTTGATCGGTGTCTTAATTATAATAAAAACAAAAAATGCACCTTAGTAATTATTGATCTAAAATTTTTGAAATCTAAAGGTCGAATGATTAAACTGACTCAGAATTTTCTTCCGTACATAAATAATCCATATTTGCAAAAGAAAGAAATTGAAAAAAAAAAGAATCTTCAAATTAGAAGAGAAATATATACATGGAAGATTTTCGTTCCGGCCGGGACTCGAACCCAGTACCACGCGCTTGGAACCCAACGGTCTAGCCATTAGGCTATCGGAGCGCTTTCGATGGAAGTCTTAAATATAATAAAAACAAAAAATGCACCTTGGTAATTATTGATTCAAACACTTTGAAATTTACAGGTCGAATAATTAAACTGACTCAGAATTTTTCTCCCTACATAAATAATCAATATTCGCAAAAGAGAAAAATTAAAAAAAAAAGAAGAAGAAATTTCAAATTAGAAACTAAAAGTATACATTGAAAATTTTCGTTCAGGCTGGGATTCGAACCCAGGGCCCCTCGCTTGGAAGCCTAACACTCTAGCCATTAGTCTATGGGAGCTCTGTCGGTGGGAGTTTTAAATATAATAAAAACAAAAAATGCACCTTGGTAATTGTTTATTTAAACACTTTGAAATCTTCGTGTCGAAAAATTAAACTGACTCAGAATTTTCTTCCCTACATAAATAATCAATAATTGCAAAGGAAAGAAATTGAAAAAAAAAAGAATTTTCAAATTAGAAAAGAAATATATACATTGAAGATATTCGCTCCGGCTGGGACTCGAACCCAGGCCACTCGCTTGGAAGACCAGCGGTCTAGCCATTAGGCTATCGGAGTTCTGTCGAGCGGAGTCTTACTGCCTGACTGATACTGCCTGACTGACAGACTGACTCACTGACTGACTGATACTGACTGACTGACTCACTGACTGACCGAGACTGACTGACTAACTGCCTGACTGACTGAGACTGGACTGACTGACTGACTGACTGACTAACTGACTGACTGAGACTGACTGACTGACTGCTTGACTCTCTGACTGGCTATTTCACTGACTGACTGAATGACTAAATGACTGACTGACACTGACTGACTGACTGCTTGACTACCTGACTGACTGCTTGACTGACTAACTGACTGGACAGGACTGACCGACTGACTGACTGACAGACTGACTGAATAAGGATGACTGACAGACTGACTGAATAAGGCTGACTGACTGACTGACTGACAGACTGACTGAATAAGGCTGACCGACTGACTGACTGCCTGACTGACTGACTGACTGAATGACTGACTGACTGACTGACCGAGACTGACTGACTGACTGACTGAGACTGGACTGGACTGACTGACTGACTGAGACTGACTGACTGCTTTAGTGACTAACTGACTGCACAGGACTGACCGACTGACTGACTGACTGACTGCCTGACTGACTGACTGACTGAATGACTGACTGACTGAGACTAAATGACTGACTGCTTGACTGACTGGCTGAAGGACTAACTGACTGACTGAGTGACTGACTGACTGGACTGACTGACTGAGACTGAATGACTGAGTGCTTGACTGATTGACTGTCAGACTGACTGACTGACTTCGCAAAAGGGAAAAATAAAAAAAAAAGAATTATAAAATTAGAAAAAAATTTTTGCATTTAAGATTTCCTTTCCGGCTGGGATTTGAACCCAGGGCGACACTCATGGAAGCCCAACGCTCTCGCCAATATTCTATCGGATCTCTGTTGATCGGTGTCTTAATTATAATAAAAACAAAAAATGCACCTTAGTAATTATTGATCTAAAATCTTTGAAATCTAAAGGTCGAATGATTAAACTGACTCAGAATTTTCTTCCGTACATAAATAATCCATATTTGCAAAAGAAAGAAATTGAAAAAAAAAAAGAATCTTCAAATTAGAAGAGAAATATATACATGGAAGATTTTCGTTCCGGCCGGGACTCGAACCCAGTACCACGCGCTTGGAACCCAACGGTCTAGCCATTAGGCTATCGGAGCTCTGTCGATGGAAGTCTTAAATATAATAAAAACAAAAAATGCACCTTGGTAATTATTGATTCAAACACTTTGAAATTTACAGGCCGAATACTTAAACTGACTCAGAATTTTTCTCCCTACATAAATAATCAATATTCGCAAAAGAGAAAAATTAAAAAAAAAAAGAAGAAGAAATTTCAAATTAGAAACTAAAAGTATACATTGAAGATTTTCTTTCAGGCTGGGACTCGAACCCAGGGCCACTCGCATGGAAGCCTAACACTCTAGCCATTAGTCTATGGGAGCTCTGTCGGTGGGAGTTTTAAGTATAATAAAAACAAAAAATGCACCTTGGTAATTGTTTATTTAAACACTTTGAAATCTTCGTGTCGAAAAATTAAACTGACTCAGAATTTTCTTCCCTACATTAATAATCAATAATTTCAAAGGAAAGAAATTGAAAAAAAAAGAATTTTCAAATTAGAAAAGAAATATATACATTGAAGATATTCGCTCCGGCTGGGACTCGAACCCAGGCCTCTCGCTTGGAAGACCAGCGGTCTAGCCATTAGGCTATCGGAGTTCTGTCGAGCGGAGTCTTACTGCCTGACTGATACTGCCTGACTGACAGACTGACTCACTGACTGACTGATACTGACTGACTGACTCACTGACTGACCGAGACTGACTGACTAACTGCCTGACTGACTGAGACTGGACTGACTGACTGACTGACTGACTGACTGACTAACTGACTGACTGAGACTGACTGACTGACGGCTTGACTCTCTGACTGGCTATTTCACTGACTGACTGAATGACTAAATGACTGACTGACACTGACTGACTGACTGCTTGACTACCTGACTGACTGCTTGACTGACTAACTGACTGGACAGGACTGACCGACTGACTGACTGACAGACTGACTGAATAAGGATGACTGACAGACTGACTGAATAAGGCTGACTGACTGACTGACTGACAGACTGACTGAATAAGGCTGACCGACTGACTGACTGCCTGACTGACTGACTGACTGAATGACTGACTGACTGACTGACCGAGACTGACTGACTGACTGACTGAGACTGGACTGGACTGACTGACTGACTGACTGACTGAGACTGACTGACTGCTTTAGTGACTAACTGACTGCACAGGACTGACCGACTGCCTGACTGACTGACTGACTGAATGACTGACTGACTGAGACTAAATGACTGACTGCTTGACTGACTGGCTGAAGGACTAACTGACTGACTGAGTGACTGACTGACTGGACTGACTGACTGAGACTGAATGACTGAGTGCTTGACTGATTGACTGTCAGACAGACTGACTGACTTCGCAAAAGGGAAAAATAAAAAAAAAGAATTATAAAATTAGAAAAAAATATTTGCATTTAAGATTTCCTTTCCGGCTGGGATTTGAACCCAGGGCGACACTCATGGAAGCCCAACGCTCTCGCCAATATACTATCGGATCTCTGTTGATCGGTGTCTTAATTATAATAAAAACAAAAAATGCACCTTAGTAATTATTGATCTAAAATTTTTGAAATCTAAAGGTCGAATGATTAAACTGACTCAGAATTTTCTTCCGTACATAAATAATCCATATTTGCAAAAGAAAGAAATTGAAAAAAAAAAGAATCTTCAAATTAGAAGAGAAATATATACATGGAAGATTTTCGTTCCGGCCGGGACTCGAACCCAGTACCACGCGCTTGGAACCCAACGGTCTAGCCATTAGGCTATCGGAGCGCTTTCGATGGAAGTCTTAAATATAATAAAAACAAAAAATGCACCTTGGTAATTATTGATTCAAACACTTTGAAATTTACAGGTCGAATAATTAAACTGACTCAGAATTTTTCTCCCTACATAAATAATCAATATTCGCAAAAGAGAAAAATTAAAAAAAAAAGAAGAAGAAATTTCAAATTAGAAACTAAAAGTATACATTGAAAATTTTCGTTCAGGCTGGGATTCGAACCCAGGGCCCCTCGCTTGGAAGCCTAACACTCTAGCCATTAGTCTATGGGAGCTCTGTCGGTGGGAGTTTTAAATATAATAAAAACAAAAAATGCACCTTGGTAATTGTTTATTTAAACACTTTGAAATCTTCGTGTCGAAAAATTAAACTGACTCAGAATTTTCTTCCCTACATAAATAATCAATAATTGCAAAGGAAAGAAATTGAAAAAAAAAAGAATTTTCAAATTAGAAAAGAAATATATACATTGAAGATATTCGCTCCGGCTGGGACTCGAACCCAGGCCACTCGCTTGGAAGACCAGCGGTCTAGCCATTAGGCTATCGGAGTTCTGTCGAGCGGAGTCTTACTGCCTGACTGACACTGCCTGACTGACAGACTGACTCACTGACTGACTGATACTGACTGACTGACTCACTGACTGACCGAGACTGACTGACTAACTGCCTGACTGACTGAGACTGGACTGACTGACTGACTGACTGACTGACTGACTGCTTGACTCTCTGACTGGCTATTTCACTGACTGACTGAATGACTAAATGACTGACTGACACTGACTGACTGACTGCTTGACTACCTGACTGACTGCTTGACTGACTAACTGACTGGAGAGGACTGACCGACTGACTGACTGACAGACTGACTGAATAAGGATGACTGACAGACTGACTGAATAAGGCTGACTGACTGACTGACTGACAGACTGACTGAATAAGGCTGACCGACTGACTGACTGCCTGACTGACTGACTGACTGAATGACTGACTGACTGACTGACCGAGACTGACTGACTGACTGACTGAGACTGGACTGGACTGACTGACTGACTGACTGACTGAGACTGACTGACTGCTTTAGTGACTAACTGACTGCACAGGACTGACCGACTGACTGACTGACTGACTGCCTGACTGACTGACTGACTGAATGACTGACTGACTGAGACTAAATGACTGACTGCTTGACTGACTGGCTGAAGGACTAACTGACTGACTGAGTGACTGACTGACTGGACTGACTGACTGAGACTGAATGACTGAGTGCTTGACTGATTGACTGTCAGACTGACTGACTGACTTCGCAAAAGGGAAAAATAAAAAAAAAAGAATTATAAAATTAGAAAAAAATTTTTGCATTTAAGATTTCCTTTCCGGCTGGGATTTGAACCCAGGGCGACACTCATGGAAGCCCAACGCTCTCGCCAATATTCTATCGGATCTCTGTTGATCGGTGTCTTAATTATAATAAAAACAAAAAATGCACCTTAGTAATTATTGATCTAAAATCTTTGAAATCTAAAGGTCGAATGATTAAACTGACTCAGAATTTTCTTCCGTACATAAATAATCCATATTTGCAAAAGAAAGAAATTGAAAAAAAAAAGAATCTTCAAATTAGAAGAGAAATATATACATGGAAGATTTTCGTTCCGGCCGGGACTCGAACCCAGTACCACGCGCTTGGAACCCAACGGTCTAGCCATTAGGCTATCGGAGCTCTGTCGATGGAAGTCTTAAATATAATAAAAACAAAAAATGCACCTTGGTAATTATTGATTCAAACACTTTGAAATTTACAGGCCGAATACTTAAACTGACTCAGAATTTTTCTCCCTACATAAATAATCAATATTCGCAAAAGAGAAAAATTAAAAAAAAAAGAAGAAGAAATTTCAAATTAGAAACTAAAAGTATACATTGAAGATTTTCTTTCAGGCTGGGACTCGAACCCAGGGCCACTCGCATGGAAGCCTAACACTCTAGCCATTAGTCTATGGGAGCTCTGTCGGTGGGAGTTTTAAGTATAATAAAAACAAAAAATGCACCTTGGTAATTGTTTATTTAAACACTTTGAAATCTTCGTGTCGAAAAATTAAACTGACTCAGAATTTTCTTCCCTACATTAATAATCAATAATTTCAAAGGAAAGAAATTGAAAAAAAAAGAATTTTCAAATTAGAAAAGAAATATATACATTGAAGATATTCGCTCCGGCTGGGACTCGAACCCAGGCCTCTCGCTTGGAAGACCAGCGGTCTAGCCATTAGGCTATCGGAGTTCTGTCGAGCGGAGTCTTACTGCCTGACTGATACTGCCTGACTGACAGACTGACTCACTGACTGACTGATACTGACTGACTGACTCACTGACTGACCGAGACTGACTGACTAACTGCCTGACTGACTGAGACTGGACTGACTGACTGACTGACTGACTGACTGACTAACTGACTGACTGAGACTGACTGACTGACGGCTTGACTCTCTGACTGGCTATTTCACTGACTGACTGAATGACTAAATGACTGACTGACACTGACTGACTGACTGCTTGACTACCTGACTGACTGCTTGACTGACTAACTGACTGGACAGGACTGACCGACTGACTGACTGACAGACTGACTGAATAAGGATGACTGACAGACTGACTGAATAAGGCTGACTGACTGACTGACTGACAGACTGACTGAATAAGGCTGACCGACTGACTGACTGCCTGACTGACTGACTGACTGAATGACTGACTGACTGACTGACCGAGACTGACTGACTGACTGACTGAGACTGGACTGGACTGACTGACTGACTGACTGACTGAGACTGACTGACTGCTTTAGTGACTAACTGACTGCACAGGACTGACCGACTGACTGACTGACTGACTGCACAGGACTGACCGACTGACTGACTGACTGACTGCCTGACTGACTGACTGACTGAATGACTGACTGACTGAGACTAAATGACTGACTGCTTGACTGACTGGCTGAAGGACTAACTGACTGACTGAGTGACTGACTGACTGGACTGACTGACTGAGACTGAATGACTGAGTGCTTGACTGATTGACTGTCAGACTGACTGACTGACTTCGCAAAAGGGAAAAATAAAAAAAAAAAGAATTATAAAATTAGAAAAAAATATTTGCATTTAAGATTTCCTTTCCGGCTGGGATTTGAACCCAGGGCGACACTCATGGAAGCCCAACGCTCTCGCCAATATACTATCGGATCTCTGTTGTTCGGTGTCTTAATTATAATAAAAACAAAAAATGCACCTTAGTAATTATTGATCTAAAATTTTCGAAATCTAAAGGTCGAATGATTAAACTGACTCAGAATTTTCTTCCGTACATAAATAATCCATATTTGCAAAAGAAAGAAATTGAAAAAAAAAGAATCTTCAAATTAGAAGAGAAATATATACATGGAAGATTTTCGTTCCGGCCGGGACTCGACCCCAGTACCACGCGCTTAGAACCCAACGGTCTAGCCATTAGGCTATCGGAGCTCTGTCGATGGAAGTCTTAAATATAATAAAAACAAAAAATGCACCTTGGTAATTATTGTTTCAAACACTTTGAAATTTACAGGTCGAATAATTAAACTGACTCAGAATTTTTCTCCCTACATAAATAATCAATATTCGCAAAAGAGAAAAATTAAAAAAAAAGAAGAAGAAATTTCAAATTAGAAACTAAAAGTATACATTGAAGATTTTCGTTCAGGCTGGGACTCGAACCCAGGGCCACTCGCTTGGAAGCCTAACACACTAGCCATTAGTCTATGGGAGCTCTGTCGGTGGGAGTTTTAAATATAATAAAAACAAAAAATGCACCTTGGTAATTGTTTATTTAAACACTTTGAAATCTTCGTGTCGAAAAATTAAACTGACTCAGAATTTTCTTCCCTACATAAATAATCAATAATTGCAAAGGAAAGAAATTGAAAAAAAAAAGAATTTTCAAATTAGAAAAGAAATATATACATTGAAGATATTCGCTCCGGCTGGGACTCGAACCCAGGCCACTCGCTTAGAAGACCAGCGGTCTAGCCATTAGGCTATCGGAGTTCTGTCGAGCGGAGTCTTACTGCCTGACTGATACTGACTGACTGACTCACTGACTGACCGAGACTGACTGACTAACTGCCTGACTGACTGAGACTGGACTGACTGACTGACTGACTGACTGACTGACTAACTGACTGACTGAGACTGACTGACTGACTGCTTGACTCTCTGACTGGCTATTTCACTGACTGACTGAATGACTAAATGACTGACTGACACTGACTGACTGACTGCTTGACTACCTGACTGACTGCTTGACTGACTAACTGACTGGACAGGACTGACCGACTGACTGACTGACAGACTGACTGAATAAGGATGACTGACAGACTGACTGAATAAGGCTGACTGACTGACTGACTGACAGACTGACTGAATAAGGCTGACCGACTGACTGACTGCCTGACTGACTGACTGACTGAATGACTGACTGACTGACTGACCGAGACTGACTGACTGACTGACTGAGACTGGACTGGACTGACTGACTGACTGACTGACTGAGACTGACTGACTGCTTTAGTGACTAACTGACTGCACAGGACTGACCGACTGACTGACTGACTGACTGACTGACTGACTGACTGACTGAATGACTGACTGACTGAGACTAAATGACTGACTGCTTGACTGACTGGCTGAAGGACTAACTGACTGACTGAGTGACTGACTGACTGGACTGACTGACTGAGACTGAATGACTGAGTGCTTGACTGATTGACTGTCAGACTGACTAACTGACTTCGCAAAAGGGAAAAATAAAAAAAAAAGAATTATAAAATTAGAAAAAAAATATTTGCATTTAAGATTTCCTTTCCGGCTGGGATTTGAACCCAGGGCGACACTCATGGAAGCCCAACGCTCTCGCCAATATACTATCGGATCTCTGTTGATCGGTGTCTTAATTATAATAAAAACAAAAAATGCACCTTAGTAATTATTGATCTAAAATCTTTGAAATGTAAAGGTCGAATGATTAAACTGACTCAGAATTTTCTTCCGTACATAAATAATCCATATTTGCAAAAGAAAGAAATTGAAAAAAAAAAGAATCTTCAAATTAGAAGAGAAATATATACATGGAAGATTTTCGTTCCGGCCGGGACTCGAACCCAGTACCACGCGCTTGGAACCCAACGGTCTAGCCATTAGGCTATCGGAGCTCTGTCGATGGAAGTCTTAAATATAATAAAAACAAAAAATGCACCTTGGTAATTATTGATTCAAACACTTTGAAATTTACAGGCCGAATACTTAAACTGACTCAGAATTTTTCTCCCTACATAAATAATCAATATTCGCAAAACAGAAAAATTTAAAAAAAAAGAAGAAGAAATTTCAAATTAGAAACTAAAAGTATACATTGAAGATTTTCGTTCAGGCTGGGACTCGAACCCAAGGCCACTCGCATGGAAGCCTAACACTGTAGCCATTAGTCTATGGGAGCTCTGTCGGTGGGAGTTTTAAATATAATAAAAACAAAAAATGCACCTTGGTAATTTTTTATTTAAACACTTTGAAATCTTTGTGTCGAAAAATTAAACTGACTCAGAATTTTCTTCCCTACATAAATAATCAATAATTGCAAAGGAAAGAAATTGAAAAAAAAAGAATTTTCAAATTAGAAAAGAAATATATACATTGAAGATATTCGCTCCGGCTGGGACTCGAACCCAGGCCACTCGCTTGGAAGACCAGCGGTCTAGCCATTAGGCTATCGGAGTTCTGTCGAGCGGAGTCTTACTGCCTGACTGATACTGCCTGACTGACAGACTGACTCACTGACTGACTGATACTGACTGACTGACTCACTGACTGACCGAGACTGACTGACTAACTGCCTGACTGACTGAGACTGGACTGACTGACTGACTGACTGACTAACTGACTGACTGAGACTGACTGACTGACTGCATGACTCTCTGACTGGCTATTTCACTGACTGACTGAATGACTAAATGACTGACTGACACTGACTGACTGACTGCTTGACTACCTGACTGACTGCTTGACTGACTAACTGACTGGACAGGACTGACCGACTGACTGACTGACAGACTGACTGAATAAGGATGACTGACAGACTGACTGAATGACTGACTGACTGACTGACTGAGACTGGACTGGACTGACTGACTGACTGACTGACTGAGACTGACTGACTGCTTTAGTGACTAACTGACTGCACAGGACTGACCGACTGACTGACTGACTGACTGCCTGACTGACTGAATGACTGACTGACTGAGACTAAATGACTGACTGCTTGACTGACTGGCTGAAGGACTAACTGACTGACTGAGTGACTGACTGAGACTGGACTGACTGACTGACTGACTGACTGACTGACTAACTGACTGACTGAGACTGACTGACTGACTGCTTGACTCTCTGACTGGCTATTTCACTGACTGACTGAATGACTAAATGACTGACTGACACTGACTGACTGACTGCTTGACTACCTGACTGACTGCTTGACTGACTAACTGACTGGACAGGACTGACCGACTGACTGACTGACAGACTGACTGAATAAGGGTGACTGACAGACTGACTGAATAAGGCTGACTGACTGACTGACTGACAGACTGACTGAATAAGGCTGACCGACTGACTGACTGCCTGACTGACTGACTGACTGAATGACTGACTGACCGAGACTGACTGACTGACTGACTGAGACTGGACTGGACTGGACTGACTGACTGACTGACTGACTGAGACTGACTGACTGCTTTAGTGACTAACTGACTGCACAGGACTGACCGACTGACTGACTGACTGACTGCCTGACTGACTGACTGACTGAATGACTGACTGACTGAGACTAAATGACTGACTGACTGACTGACTGGCTGAAGGACTAACTGACTGACTGAGTGACTGACTGACTGGACTGACTGACTGAGACTGAATGTCTGAGTGCTTGACTGATTGACTGTCAGACTGACTGACTGACTTCGCAAAAGGGAAAAATAAAAAAAAAGAATTATAAAATTAGAAAAAAATATTTGCATCTAAGATTTCCTTTCCGGCTGGGATTTGAACCCAGGGCGACACTCATGGAAGCTCAACGCTCTCGCCAATATACTATCGGATCTCTGTTGATCGGTGTCTTAATTATAATAAAAACAAAAAATGCACCTTAGTAATTATTGATCTAAAATCTTTGAAATCTAAAGGTCGAATGATTAAACTGACTCAGAATTTTCTTCCGTACATAAATAATCCATATTTGCAAAAGGAAGAAATTGAAAAAAAAAAGAATCTTCAAATTAGAAGAGAAATATATACATTGAAGATTTTCGTTCCGGCCGGGACTCGAACCCAGTACCACGCGCTTGGAACCCAACGGTCTAGCCATTAGGCTATCGGAGCTCTGTCGATGGAAGTCTTAAATATAATAAAAACAAAAAATGCACCTTGGTAATTATTGATTCAAACACTTTGAAATTTACAGGCCGAATACTTAAACTGACTCAGAATTTTTCTCCCTACATAAATAATCAATATTCGCAAAAGAGAAAAATTAAAAAAAAAAGAAGAAGAAATTTCAAATTAGAAACTAAAAGTATACATTGAAGATTTTCGTTCAGGCTGGGACTCGAACCCAAGGCCACTCGCATGGAAGCCTAACACTGTAGCCATTAGTCTATGGGAGCTCTGTCGGTGGGAGTTTTAAATATAATAAAAACAAAAAATGCACCTTGGTAATTTTTTATTTAAACACTTTGAAATCTTTGTGTCGAAAAATTAAACTGACTCAGAATTTTCTTCCCTACATAAATAATCAATAATTGCAAAGGAAAGAAATTGAAAAAAAAAGAATTTTCAAATTAGAAAAGAAATATATACATTGAAGATATTCGCTCCGGCTGGGACTCGAACCCAGGCCACTCGCTTGGAAGACCAGCGGTCTAGCCATTAGGCTATCGGAGTTCTGTCGAGCGGAGTCTTACTGCCTGACTGATACTGCCTGACTGACAGACTGACTCACTGACTGACTGATACTGACTGACTGACTCACTGACTGACCGAGACTGACTGACTAACTGCCTGACTGACTGAGACTGGACTGACTGACTGACTGACTGACTAACTGACTGACTGAGACTGACTGACTGACTGCATGACTCTCTGACTGGCTATTTCACTGACTGACTGAATGACTAAATGACTGACTGACACTGACTGACTGACTGCTTGACTACCTGACTGACTGCTTGACTGACTAACTGACTGGACAGGACTGACCGACTGACTGACTGACAGACTGACTGAATAAGGATGACTGACAGACTGACTGAATGACTGACTGACTGACTGACTGAGACTGGACTGGACTGACTGACTGACTGACTGACTGAGACTGACTGACTGCTTTAGTGACTAACTGACTGCACAGGACTGACCGACTGACTGACTGACTGACTGCCTGACTGACTGAATGACTGACTGACTGAGACTAAATGACTGACTGCTTGACTGACTGGCTGAAGGACTAACTGACTGACTGAGTGACTGACTGAGACTGGACTGACTGACTGACTGACTGACTGACTGACTAACTGACTGACTGAGACTGACTGACTGACTGCTTGACTCTCTGACTGGCTATTTCACTGACTGACTGAATGACTAAATGACTGACTGACACTGACTGACTGACTGCTTGACTACCTGACTGACTGCTTGACTGACCGACTGACTGAACAGGACTGACCGACTGACTGACTGACAGACTGACTGAATAAGGGTGACTGACAGACTGACTGAATAAGGCTGACTGACTGACTGACTGACAGACTGACTGAATAAGGCTGACCGACTGACTGACTGCCTGACTGACTGACTGACTGAATGACTGACTGACCGAGACTGACTGACTGACTGACTGAGACTGGACTGGACTGGACTGACTGACTGACTGACTGACTGAGACTGACTGACTGCTTTAGTGACTAACTGACTGCACAGGACTGACCGACTGACTGACTGACTGACTGCCTGACTGACTGACTGACTGAATGACTGACTGACTGAGACTAAATGACTGACTGACTGACTGACTGGCTGAAGGACTAACTGACTGACTGAGTGACTGACTGACTGGACTGACTGACTGAGACTGAATGTCTGAGTGCTTGACTGATTGACTGTCAGACTGACTGACTGACTTCGCAAAAGGGAAAAATAAAAAAAAAGAATTATAAAATTAGAAAAAAATATTTGCATTTAAGATTTCCTTTCCGGCTGGGATTTGAACCCAGGGCGACACTCATGGAAGCTCAACGCTCTCGCCAATATACTATCGGATCTCTGTTGATCGGTGTCTTAATTATAATAAAAACAAAAAATGCACCTTAGTAATTATTGATCTAAAATCTTTGAAATCTAAAGGTCGAATGATTAAACTGACTCAGAATTTTCTTCCGTACATAAATAATCCATATTTGCAAAAGGAAGAAATTGAAAAAAAAAAGAATCTTCAAATTAGAAGAGAAATATATACATTGAAGATTTTCGTTCCGGCCGGGACTCGAACCCAGTACCACGCGCTTGGAACCCAACGGTCTAGCCATTAGGCTATCGGAGCTCTGTCGATGGAAGTCTTAAATATAATAAAAACAAAAAATGCACCTTGGTAATTATTGATTCAAACACTTTGAAATTTACAGGTCGAATAATTAAACTGACTCAGAATTTTTCTCCCTACATAAATAATCAATATTCGCAAAAGAGAAAAATTAAAAAAAAAAGAAGAAGAAATTTCAAATTAGAAACTAAAAGTATACATTGAAGATTTTCGTTCAGGGTGGGATTCGAACCCAGGGCAACTCGCTTGGAAGCCTAACACTCTAGCCATTAGTCTATGGGAGCTCTGTCGGTGGGAGTTTTAAATATAATAAAAACAAAAAATGCACCTTGGTAATTGTTTATTTAAACACTTTGAAATCTTCGTGTCGAAAAATTAAACTGACTCAGAATTTTCTTCCCTACATAAATAATCAATAATTGCAAAGGAAAGAAATTGAAAAAAAAAAAGAATTTTCAAATTAGAAAAGAAATATATACATTGAAGATATTCGCTCCGGCTGGGACTCGAACCCAGGCCACTCGCTTGGAAGACCAGCGGTCTAGCCATTAGGCTATCGGAGTTCTGTCGAGCGAGTCTTACTGCCTGACTGATACTGCCTGACTGACAGACTGACTCACTGACTGACTGATACTGACTGACTGACTCACTGACTGACCGAGACTGACTGACTAACTGCCTGACTGACTGAGACTGGACTGACTGACTGACTGACTGACTGACTGACTGCTTGACTCTCTGACTGGCTATTTCACTGACTGACTGAATGACTAAATGACTGACTGACACTGACTGACTGGCTGCTTGACTACCTGACTGACTGCTTGACTGACTAACTGACTGGACAGGACTGACCGACTGACTGACTGACAGACTGACTGAATAAGGCTGACCGACTGACTGACTGCCTGACTGACTGAATGACTGAATGACTGACTGACTGACTGACCGAGACTGACTGACTGACTGACTGAGACTGGACTGGACTGACTGACTGACTGACTGACTGAGACTGACTGACTGCTTTAGTGACTAACTGACTGACTGACTGACTGACTGAGACTGACTGACTGCTTTAGTGACTAACTGACTGCACAGGACTGACCGACTGACTGACTGACTGACTGCCTGACTGACTGACTGACTGAATGACTGACTGACTGAGACTAAATGACTGACTGCTTGACTGACTGGCTGAAGGACTAACTGACTGACTGAGTGACTGACTGACTGGACTGACTGACTGAGACTGAATGACTGAGTGCTTGACTGATTGACTGTCAGACTGACTGACTGACTTCGCAAAAGGGAAAAATAAAAAAAAAAGAATTATAAAATTAGAAAAAAATTTTTGCATTTAAGATTTCCTTTCCGGCTGGGATTTGAACCCAGGGCGACACTCATGGAAGCCCAACGCTCTCGCCAATATACTATCGGATCTCTGTTGATCGGTGTCTTAATTATAATAAAAACAAAAAATGCACCTTAGTAATTATTGATCTAAAATCTTTGAAATCTAAAGTTCGAATGATTAAACTGACTCAGAATTTTCTTCCGTACATAAATAATCCATATTTGCAAAAGAAAGAAATTGAAAAAAAAAAGAATCTTCAAATTAGAAGAGAAATATATACATGGAAGATTTTCGTTCCGGCCGGGACTCGAACCCAGTACCACGCGCTTGGAACCCAACGGTCTAGCCATTAGGCTATCGGAGCTCTGTCGATGGAAGTCTTAAATATAATAAAAACAAAAAATGCACCTTGGTAATTATTGATTCAAACACTTTGAAATTTACAGGCCGAATACTTAAACTGACTCAGAATTTTTCTCCCTACATAAATAATCAATATTCGCAAAAGAGAAAAATTAAAAAAAAAAGAAGAAGAAATTTCAAATTAGAAACTAAAAGTATACATTGAAGATTTTCTTTCAGGCTGGGACTCGAACCCAGGGCCACTCGCATGGAAGCCTAACACTCTAGCCATTAGTCTATGGGAGCTCTGTCGGTGGGAGTTTTAAATATAATAAAAACAAAAAATGCTCCTTGGTAATTGTTTATTTAACACTTGGAAATCTTCGTGTCGAAAAATTAAACTGACTCAGAATTTTCTTCCCTACATAAATAATCAATAATTGCAAAGGAAAGAAATTGAAAAAAAAAAGAATTTTCAACTTAGAAAAGAAATACATACATTGAAGATATTCGCTCCGGCTGGGACTCGAACCCAGGCCACTCGCTTGGAAGACCAGCGGTCTAGCCATTAGGCTATCGGAGTTCTGTCGAGCGGAGTCTTACTGCCTGACTGATACTGCCTGACTGACAGACTGACTCACTGACTGACTGATACTGACTGACTGACTCACTGACTGACCGAGACTGACTGACTAACTGCCTGACTGACTGAGACTGGACTGACTGACTGACTGACTGACTGACTGACTAACTGACTGACTGAGACTGACTGACTGACTGCTTGACTCTCTGACTGGCTATTTCACTGACTGACTGAATGACTAATTGACTGACTGACACTGACTGACTGACTGCTTGACTACCTGACTGACTGCTTGACTGACTAACTGACTGGACAGGACTGACCGACTGACTGACTGACAGACTGACTGAATAAGGATGACTGACAGACTGACTGAATAAGGCTGACTGACTGACTGACTGACAGACTGACTGAATAAGGCTGACCGACTGACTGACTGCCTGACTGACTGACTGACTGAATGACTGACTGACTGACTGACCGAGACTGACTGACTGACTGACTGAGACTGGACTGGACTGACTGACTGACTGACTGACTGAGACTGACTGACTGCTTTAGTGACTAACTGACTGCACAGGACTGACCGACTGACTGACTGACTGCTTTAGTGACTAACTGACTGCACAGGACTGACCGACTGACTGACTGACTGACTGCCTGACTGACTGACTGACTGAATGACTGACTGACCGAGACTAAATGACTGACTGCTTGACTGACTGGCTGAAGGACTAACTGACTGACTGAGTGACTGACTGACTGGACTGACTGACTGAGACTGAATGACTGAGTGCTTGACTGATTGACTGTCAGACTGACTGACTGACTTCGCAAAAGGGAAAAATAAAAAAAAAGAATTATAAAATTAGAAAAAAATATTTGCATTTAAAATTTCCTTTCCGGCCGGGACTCGAACCCAGTACCACGCGCTAGGAACCCAACGGTCTAGCCATTAGGCTATCGGAGCTCTGTCGATGGAAGTCTTAAATATAATAAAAACAAAAAATGCACCTTGGTAATTATTGATTCAAACACTTTGAAATTTACAGGTCGAATAATTAAACTGACTCAGAATTTTTCTCCCTACATAAATAATCAATATTCGCAAAAGCGAAAAATTAAAAAAAAAAGAAGAAGAAATTTCAAATTAGAAACGAAAAGTATACATTGAAGATTTTCGTTCAGGCTGGGACTCGAACCCAGGGCCACTCGCTTGGAAGCCTAACACTCTAGCCATTAGTCTATGGGAGCTCTGTCGGTGGGAGTTTTAAATATAATAAAAACAAAAAATGCACCTTGGTAATTGTTTATTTAAACACTTTGAAATCTTCGTGTCGAAAAATTAAACTGACTCAGAATTTTCTTCCCTACATAAATAATCAATAATTGCAAAGGAAAGAAATTGAAAAAAAAAAAGAATTTTCAAATTAGAAAAGAAATATATACATTGAAGATATTCGCTCCGGCTGGGACTCAAACCCAGGCCACTCGCTTGGAAGACCAGCGGTCTAGCCATTAGGCTATCGGAGTTCTGTCGAGCGGAGTCTTACTGCCTGACTGATACTGCCTGACTGACAGACTGACTCACTGACTGACTGATACTGACTGACTGACTCACTGACTGACCGAGACTGACTGACTAACTGCCTGACTGACTGAGACTGGACTGACTGACTGACTGACTGACTGACTGACTAACTGACTGACTGAGACTGACTGACCGACTGCTTGACTCTCTGACTGGCTATTTCACTGACTGACTGAATGACTAAATGACTGACTGACACTGACTGACTGACTGCTTGACTACCTGACTGACTGCTTGACTGACTAACTGACTGGACAGGACTGACCGACGGACTGACTGACAGACTGACTGAATAAGGATGACTGACAGACTGACTGAATAAGGCTGACTGACTGACTGACTGACAGACTGACTGAATAAGGCTGACCGACTGACTGACTGCCTGACTGACTGACTGACTGAATGACTGACTGACTGACTGACCGAGACTGACTGACTGACTGACTGAGACTGGACTGGACTGACTGACTGACTGACTGACTGACTGACTGACTGAGACTGACTGACTGCTTTAGTGACTAACTGACTGCACAGGACTGACCGACTGCCTGACTGACTGACTGACTGAATGACTGACTGACTGAGACTAAATGACTGACTGCTTGACTGACTGGCTGAAGGACTAACTGACTGACTGAGTGACTGACTGACTGGACTGACTGACTGAGACTGAATGACTGAGTGCTTGACTGATTGACTGTCAGACAGACTGACTGACTTCGCAAAAGGGAAAAATAAAAAAAAAGAATTATAAAATTAGAAAAAAATATTTGCATTTAAGATTTCCTTTCCGGCTGGGATTTGAACCCAGGGCGACACTCATGGAAGCCCAACGCTCTCGCCAATATACTATCGGATCTCTGTTGATCGGTGTCTTAATTATAATAAAAACAAAAAATGCACCTTAGTAATTATTGATCTAAAATTTTTGAAATCTAAAGGTCGAATGATTAAACTGACTCAGAATTTTCTTCCGTACATAAATAATCCATATTTGCAAAAGAAAGAAATTGAAAAAAAAAAGAATCTTCAAATTAGAAGAGAAATATATACATGGAAGATTTTCGTTCCGGCCGGGACTCGAACCCAGTACCACGCGCTTGGAACCCAACGGTCTAGCCATTAGGCTATCGGAGCTCTGTCGATGGAAGTCTTAAATATAATAAAAACAAAAAATGCACCTTGGTAATTATTGATTCAAACACTTTGAAATTTACAGGTCGAATAATTAAACTGACTCAGAATTTTTCTCCCTACATAAATAATCAATATTCGCAAAAGAGAAAAATTAAAAAAAAAAGAAGAAGAAATTTCAAATTAGAAACTAAGAGTACACATTGAAGATTTTCGTTCAGGCTGGGATTCGAACCCAGGGCCCCTCGCTTGGAAGCCTAACACTCTAGCCATTAGTCTATGGGAGCTCTGTCGGTGGGAGTTTTAAATATAATAAAAACAAAAAATGCACCTTGGTAATTGTTTATTTAAACACTTTGAAATCTTCGTGTCGAAAAATTAAACTGACTCAGAATTTTCTTCCCTACATAAATAATCAATAATTGCAAAGGAAAGAAATTGAAAAAAAAAAGAATTTTCAAATTAGAAAAGAAATATATACATTGAAGATATTCGCTCCGGCTGGGACTCGAACCCAGGCCACTCGCTTGGAAGACCAGCGGTCTAGCCATTAGGCTATCGGAGTTCTGTCGAGCGGAGTCTTACTGCCTGACTGATACTGCCTGACTGACAGACTGACTCACTGACTGACTGATACTGACTGACTGACTCACTGACTGACCGAGACTGACTGACTAACTGCCTGACTGACTGAGACTGGACTGACTGACTGACTGACTGACTGACTGCTTGACTCTCTGACTGGCTATTTCACTGACTGACTGAATGACTAAATGACTGACTGACACTGACTGACTGGCTGCTTGACTACCTGACTGACTGCTTGACTGACTAACTGACTGGACAGGACTGACCGACTGACTGACTGACAGACTGACTGAATAAGGATGACTGACAGACTGACTGAATAAGGCTGACTGACTGACTGACTGACAGACTGACTGAATAAGGCTGACCGACTGACTGACTGCCTGACTGACTGACTGACTGAATGACTGACTGACTGACTGACCGAGACTGACTGACTGACTGACTGAGACTGGACTGGACTGACTGACTGACTGACTGACTGAGACTGACTGACTGCTTTAGTGACTAACTGACTGCACAGGACTGACCGACTGACTGACTGACTGACTGCCTGACTGACTGACTGACTGACTGATACTGACTGACTGACTCACTGACTGACCGAGACTGACTGACTAACTGCCTGACTGACTGAGACTGGACTGACTGACTGACTGACTGACTGACTGACTGACTGACTGACTGAGACTGACTGACTGACTGCTTGACTCTCTGACTGGCTATTTCACTGACTGACTGAATGACTAAATGACTGACTGACACTGACTGACTGATTACTTGACTACCTGACTGATTGCTTGACTACCTGACTGATTGCTTGACTGACTAACTGACTGGACAGGACTGACCGACTGACTGACTGACAGACTGACTGAATAAGGCTGACTGACTGACTGACTGACAGACTGACTGAATAAGGCTGACCGACTGACTGACTGCCTGACTGACTGACTGACTGAATGACTGACTGACTGACTGACCGAGACTGACTGACTGACTGACTGAGACTGGACTGGACTGACTGACTGACTGACTGACAGAGACTGACTGACTGCTTTAGTGACTAACTGACTGCACAGGACTGACCGACTGACTGACTGACTGACTGCCTGACTGACTGACTGAGTGAATGACTGACTGACTGAGACTAAATGACTGACTGCTTGACTGACTGGCTGAAGGACTAACTGACTGACTGAGTGACTGACTGACTGGACTGACTGACTGAGACTGAATGACTGAGTGCTTGACTGATTGACTGTCAGACTGACTGACTGACTTCGCAAAAGGGAAAAATAAAAAAAAAAGAATTATAAAATTAGAAAAAAATATTTGCATTTAAGATTTCCTTTCCGGCTGGGATTTGAACCCAGGGCGACACTCATGGAAGCCCAACGCTCTCGCCAATATACTATCGGATCTCTGTTGATCGGTGTCTTAATTATAATAAAAACAAAAAATGCACCTTAGTAATTATTGATCTAAAATTTTCGAAATCTAAAGGTCGAATGATTAAACTGACTCAGAATTTTCTTCCGTACATAAATAATCCATATTTGCAAAAGAAAGAAATTGAAAAAAAAAGAATCTTCAAATTAGAAGAGAAATATATACATGGAAGATTTTCGTTCCGGCCGGGACTCGAACCCAGTACCACGCGCTTGGAACCCAACGGTCTAGCCATTAGGCTATCGGAGCTCTGTCGATGGAAGTCTTAAATATAATAAAAACAAAAAATGCACCTTGGTAATTATTGATTCAAACACTTTGAAATTTACAGGTCGAATAATTAAACTGACTCAGAATTTTTCTCCCTACATAAATAATCAATATTCGCAAAAGAGAAAAATTAAAAAAAAAAAAGAAGAAGAAATTTCAAATTAGAAACTAAAAGTATACATTGAAGATTTTCGTTCAGGCTGGGACTCGAACCCAGGGCCACTCGCTTGGAAGCCTAACACTCTAGCCATTAGTCTATGGGAGCTCTGTCGGTGGGAGTTTTAAATATAATAAAAACAAAAAATGCACCTTGGTAATTGTTTATTTAAACACTTTGAAATCTTCGTGTCGAAAAATTAAACTGACTCAGAATTTTCTTCCCTACATAAATAATCAATAATTGCAAAGGAAAGAAATTGAAAAAAAAAAGAATTTTCAAGTTAGAAAAGAAATATATACATTGAAGATATTCGCTCCGGCTGGGATTCGAACCCAGGCCACTCGCTTGGAAGACCAGCGGTCTAGCCATTAGGCTATCGGAGTTCTGTCGAGCGGAGTCTTACTGCCTGACTGATACTGCCTGACTGACAGACTGACTCACTGACTGACTGATACTGACTGACTGACTCACTGACTGACCGAGACTGACTGACTAACTGCCTGACTGACTGAGACTGGACTGACTGACTGACTGACTGACTGACTGACTAACTGACTGACTGAGACTGACTGACTGACTGCTTGACTCTCTGACTGGCTATTTCACTGACTGACTGAATGACTAAATGACTGACTGACACTGACTGACTGACTGCTTGACTACCTGACTGACTGCTTGACTGACTAACTGACTGGACAGGACTGACCGACTGACTGACTGACAGACTGACTGAATAAGGATGACTGACAGACTGACTGAATAAGGCTGACTGACTGACTGACTGACAGACTGACTGAATAAGGCTGACCGACTGACTGACTGCCTGACTGACTGACTGACTGAATGACTGAGTGACTGACTGACCGAGAGTGACTGACTGACTGACTGAGACTGGACTGGACTGACTGACTGACTGAGACTGACTGACTGCACAGGACTGACCGACTGACTGACTGACTGACTGCCTGACTGACTGACTGACTGAATGACTGACTGACTGACTGCCTGACTGACTGACTGACTGAATGACTGACTGACTGAGACTAAATGACTGACTGCTTGACTGACTGGCTGAAGGACTAACTGACTGACTGAGTGACTGACTGACTGGACTGACTGACTGAGACTGAATGACTGAGTGCTTGACTGATTGACTGTCAGACTGACTAACTGACTTCGCAAAAGGGAAAAATAAAAAAAAAAGAATTATAAAATTAGAAAAAAATATTTGCATTTAAGATTTCCTTTCCGGCTGGGATTTGAACCCAGGGCGACACTCTTGGAAGCCCAACGCTCTCGCCAATATACTATCGGATCTCTGTTGATCGGTGTCTTAATTATAATAAAAACAAAAAATGCACCTTAGTAATTATTGATCTAAAATCTTTGAAATGTAAAGGTCGAATGATTAAACTGACTCAGAATTTTCTTCCGTACATAAATAATCCATATTTGCAAAAGAAAGAAATTGAAAAAAAAAAGAATCTTCAAATTAGAAGAGAAATATATACATGGAAGATTTTCGTTCCGGCCGGGACTCGAACCCAGTACCACGCGCTTGGAACCCAACGGTCTAGCCATTAGGCTATCGGAGCTCTGTCGATGGAAGTCTTAAATATAATAAAAACAAAAAATGCACCTTGGTAATTATTGATTCAAACACTTTGAAATTTACAGGCCGAATACTTAAACTGACTCAGAATTTTTCTCCCTACATAAATAATCAATATTCGCAAAAGAGAAAAATTTAAAAAAAAAGAAGAAGAAATTTCAAATTAAAAACTAAAAGTATACATTGAAGATTTTCGTTCAGGCTGGGACTCGAACCCAGGGCCACTCGCATGGAAGCCTAACACTCTAGCCATTAGTCTATGGGAGCTCTGTCGGTGGGAGTTTTAAATATAATAAAAACAAAAAATGCACCTTGGTAATTGTTTATTTAAACACTTTGAAATCTTCGTGTCGAAAAATTAAACTGACTCAGAATTTTCTTCCCTACATAAATAATCAATAATTGCAAAGGAAAGAAATTGAAAAAAAAAGAATTTTCAAATTAGAAAAGAAATATATACATTGAAGATATTCGCTCCGGCTGGGACTCGAACCCAGGCCACTCGCTTGGAAGACCAGCGGTCTAGCCATTAGGCTATCGGAGTTCTGTCGAGCGGAGTCTTACTGCCTGACTGACACTGCCTGACTGACAGACTGACTCACTGACTGACTGATACTGACTGACTGACTCACTGACTGACCGAGACTGACTGACTAACTGCCTGACTGACTGAGACTGGACTGACTGACTGACTGACTGACTGACTGACTAACTGACTGACTGAGACTGACTGACTGACTGCTTGACTCTCTGACTGGCTATTTCACTGACTGACTGAATGACTAAATGACTGACTGACACTGACTGACTGACTGCTTGACTACCTGACTGACTGCTTGACTGACTAACTGACTGGACAGGACTGACCGACTGACTGACTGACAGACTGACTGAATAAGGATGACTGACAGACTGACTGAATAAGGCTGACTGACTGACTGACTGACAGACTGACTGAATAAGGCTGACCGACTGACTGACTGCCTGACTGACTGACTGACTGAATGACTGACTGACTGACTGACCGAGACTGACTGACTGACTGACTGAGACTGGACTGGACTGACTGACTGACTGACTGACTGAGACTGACTGACTGCTTTAGTGACTAACTGACTGCACAGGACTGACCGACTGACTGACTGACTGACTGACTGAATGACTGACTGACTGAGACTAAATGACTGACTGCTTGACTGACTGGCTGAAGGACTAACTGACTGACTGAGTGACTGACTGACTGGACTGACTGACTGAGACTGAATGACTGAGTGCTTGACTGATTGACTGTCAGACTGACTGACTGACTTCGCAAAAGGGAAAAATAAAAAAAAAAAGAATTATAAAATTAGAAAAAAATATTTGCATTTAAGATTTCCTTTCCGGCTGGGATTTGAACCCAGGGCGACACTCATGGAAGCCCAACGCTCTCGCCAATTTGCTATCGGATCTCTGTTGATCGGTGTCTTAATTATAATAAAAACAAAAAATGCACCTTAGTAATTATTGATCTAAAATTTTTGAAATCTAAAGGTCGAATGATTAAACTGACTCAGAATTTTCTTCCGTACATAAATAATCCATATTTGCAAAAGAAAGAAATTGAAAAAAAAAGAATCTTCAAATTAGAAGAGAAATATATACATGGAAGATTTTCGTTCCGGCCGGGACTCGAACCCAGTACCACGCGCTTGGAACCCAACGGTCTAGCCATTAGGCTATCGGAGCTCTGTCGATGGAAGTCTTAAATATAATAAAAACAAAAAATGCACCTTGGTAATTATTGATTCAAACACTTTGAAATTTACAGGGTCGAATAATTAAACTGACTCAGAATTTTTCTCCCTACATAAATAATCAATATTCGCAAAAGAGAAAAATTTAAAAAAAAAGAAGAAGAAATTTCAAATTAGAAACTAAATGTTTACATTGAAGATTTTCGTTCAGGCTGGGACTCGAACCCAGGGCCACTCGCTTGGAAGCCTAACACTCTAGCCATTAGTCTATGGGAGCTCTGTCGGTCGGAGTTTTAAATATAATAAAAACAAAAAATGCACCTTGGTAATTGTTTATTTAAACACTTTGAAATCTTCGTGTCGAAAAATTAAACTGACTCAGAATTTTCTTCCCTACATAAATAATCAATAATTGCAAAGGAAAGAAATTGAAAAAAAAAAGAATTTTCAAATTAGAAAAGAAATATATACATTGAAGATATTCGCTCCGGCTGGGACTCGAACCCAGGCCACTCGCTTGGAAGACCAGCGGTCTAGCCATTAGGCTATCGGAGTTCTGTCGAGCGGAGTCTTACTGCCTGACTGATACTGCCTGACTGACAGACTGACTCACTGACTGACTGATACTGACTGACTGACTCACTGACTGACCGAGACTGACTGACTAACTGCCTGACTGACTGAGACTGGACTGACTGACTGACTGACTGACTGACTAACTGACTGACTGAGACTGACTGACTGACTGCTTGACTCTCTGACTGGCTATTTCACTGACTGACTGAATGACTAAATGACTGACTGACACTGACTGACTGACTGCTTGACTACCTGACTGACTGCTTGACTGACTAACTGACTGGACAGGACTGACCGACTGACTGACTGACAGACTGACTGAATAAGGATGACTGACAGACTGACTGAATGACTGACTGATTGACTGACCGAGACTGACTGACTGACTGACTGAGACTGGACTGGACTGACTGACTGAGACTGACTGACTGCTTTAGTGACTAACTGACTGCACAGGACTGACCGACTGACTGACTGACTGACTGCCTGACTGACTGACTGACTGCCTGACTGACTGAATGACTGACTGACTGAGACTAAATGACTGACTGCTTGACTGACTGGCTGAAGGACTAACTGACTGACTGAGTGACTGACTGAGACTGGACTGACTGACTGACTGACTGACTGACTGACTAACTGACTGACTGAGACTGACTGACTGACTGCTTGACTCTCTGACTGGCTATTTCACTGACTGACTGAATGACTAAATGACTGACTGACACTGACTGACTGACTGCTTGACTACCTGACTGACTGCTTGACTGACTAACTGACTGGACAGGACTGACCGACTGACTGACTGACAGGACTGACTGAATAAGGGTGACTGACAGACTGACTGAATAAGGCTGACTGACTGACTGACTGACAGACTGACTGAATAAGGCTGACCGACTGACTGACTGCCTGACTGACTGACTGACTGAATGACTGACTGACTGACTGACCGAGACTGACTGACTGACTGACTGAGACTGGACTGGACTGACTGACTGACTGACTGACTGAGACTGACTGACTGCTTTAGTGACTAACTGACTGCACAGGGACTGACCGATCTGACTGACTGACTGACTGCCTGACTGACTGAATGACTGACTGACTGAGACTAAATGACTGACTGACTGACTGACTGGCTGAAGGACTAACTGACTGACTGAGTGAATGACTGACTGGACTGACTGACTGAGACTGAATGACTGAGTGCTTGACTGATTGACTGTCAGACTGACTGACTGACTTCGCAAAAGGGAAAAATAAAAAAAAAAAGAATTATAAAATTAGAAAAAAATATTTGCATTTAAGATTTCCTTTCCGGCTGGGATTTGAACCCAGGGCGACACTCATGGAAGCTCAACGCTCTCGCCAATATACTATCGGATCTCTGTTGATCGGTGTCTTAATTATAATAAAAACAAAAAATGCACCTTAGTAATTATTGATCTAAAATCTTTGAAATTTACAGGTCGAATAATTAAACTGACTCAGAATTTTTCTCCCTACATAAACAATCAATATTCGCAAAAGAGAAAAATTAAAAAAAAAAGAAGAAGAAATTTCAAATTAGAAACTAAAAGTATACATTGAAGATTTTCGTTCAGGCTGGGACTCGAACCCAGGGCCACTCGCTTGGAAGCCTAACACTCTAGCCATTAGTCTATGGGAGCTCTGTCGGTGGGAGTTTTAAATATAATAAAAACAAAAAATGCACCTTGGTAATTGTTTATTTAAACACTTTGAAATCTTCGTGTCGAAAAATTAAACTGACTCAGAATTTTCTTCCCTACATAAATAATCAATAATTGCAAAGGAAAGAAATTGAAAAAAAAAAAGAATTTTCAAATTAGAAAAGAAATATATACATTGACGATATTCGCTCCGGCTGGGACTCGAACCCAGGCCACTCGCTTGGAAGACCAGCGGTCTAGCCATTAGGCTATCGGAGTTCTGTCGCGCGGAGTCTTACTGCCAGACTGATACTGCCTGACTGACAGACTGACTCACTGACTGACTGACTCACTGACTGACCGAGACTGACTGACTAACTACCTGACTGACTGAGACTGGACTGACTGACTGACTGACTGACTGACTGACTGACTAACTGACTGACTGAGACTGACTGACTGACTGCTTGACTCTCTGACTGGCTATTTCACCGACTGACTGAATGACTAAATGACTGACTGACACTGACTGACTGACTGCTTGACTACCTGACTGGACAGGACTGACCGACTGACTGACTGACAGACTGACTGAATAAGGATGACTGACAGACTGACTGAATAAGGCTGACTGATTGTCTGACTGACAGACTGAATGAATAAGGCTGACCGACTGACTGACTGCCTGACTGACTGACTGACTGAATGACTGACTGACTGACTGACCGAGACTGACTGACTGACTGACTGAGACTGGACTGGACTGACTGACTGACTGACTGACTGAGACTGACTGACTGCTTTAGTGACTAACTGACTGCACAGGACTGACCGACTGACTGACTGACTGACTGCCTGACTGACTGACTGACTGAATGACTGACTGACTGAGACTAAATGACTGACTGCTTGACTGACTGGCTGAAGGACTAACTGACTGACTGAGTGACTGACTGACTGGACTGACTGACTGAGACTGAATGACTGAGTGCTTGACTGATTGACTGTCAGACTGACTGACTGACTTCGCAATAGGGAAAAATAAAAAAAAAAGAATTATAAAATAATATTTGCATTTAAGATTTCCTTTCCGGCCGGGACTCGAACCCAGTACCACGCGCTAGGAACCCAACGGTCTAGCCATTAGGCTATCGGAGCTCTGTCGATGGAAGTCTTAAATATAATAAAAACAAAAAATGCACCTTGGTAATTATTGATTCAAACACTTTGAAATTTACAGGTCGAATAATTAAACTGACTCAGAATTTTTCTCCCTACATAAATAATCAATATTCGCAAAAGAGAAAAATTTAAAAAAAAGAAGAAGAAATTTCAAATTAGAAACTAAAAGTATACATTGAAGATTTTCGTTCAGGCTGGGACTCGAACCCAGGGCCACTCGCTTGGAAGCCTAACACTCTAGCCATTAGTCTATGGGAGCTCTGTCGGTGGGAGTTTTAAATATAATAAAAACAAAAAATGCACCTTGGTAATTGTTTATTTAAA